>NC_136500.1:9347500-9555000 GCF_053919585.1 Euprymna scolopes
GAGATAAGGAGATATATATTCTTGGGAGAGTTACACAAAATTCATATTATGATGTTTCACACATTACCTTTTGATTTGTGGAATGACGACACGAAGACAAACAGTTACAAATATCGATGGTGATTCTTTATTTCATTGAACCGGTCGAATGATGATGACGTCAGGAATTCACATTTGGAATCTACATAGATTACTGTTATTCCTTCCGCTTCAAAAAGACTCCTGCCTCCCTCCTGACAGACTACCAGACTCAACTGTTCGGCCTCTTCTCTGCGATTTGACTAACTCTCTCCTATAATAAGAATCTCCTTTTTGCTATGACGTCAGAACTGTGGTTACAAAACATGACCAACTCACATGGCTAAGCTGACAACAAAGAATTCTCAACTAACCTATTTTTAACCTAACCTATTTGTTAGAATATATTTTTATTTGTATTGTTAATTCTTTTTAGCTGACAATTTTAATATTGAGTTTCATAAAATAATGGCAATCCTTTTTTTACAATATAAACAATATATCTGAGAAAATTGACCAAGTCCTTTCTACTTATCCTTCAGCTAACATTCACGTATGTGGAGACTTCAATGTTCACAACGTCGATTGGTTGACCCACTCAAACAAGACCGATGATGAGGGGAGGTTCTGTCATGATTTCTCCATTGCCTATGACCTCAATCAGATTGTTCAGGAACCTACCCGTGTGCCCGATAATGACGGCCAGTATGCGAGCCTACTAGACCTTTTTCTCACAACTTGCTCTGAACTATGTTCAGTTTCTGTTCTGTCGCCTCTTGGATCTTCCGACCACTCTGTTGTATCAATTAAGATAAAAATGAAATGTAATAAGTCCCCAGACGTACCTCTTCATCGTACAGTATATCGATACACTAAGGCTGACTGGGATAGCTTCCGTACATTTATATCTGATCTACCTCTGCATTCCATGTTTAAAAAGGATGTGTCCTCTATGGTATTAGACCTAACTGAATGGTTAATTGTAGGTATTGACCATTTCATACCCTCTAAAATGTTTCAGCAAAAACCTAACAGTCAGCCATGGTTCTCTCCAGAATGTGCTGCTGCCATTGCGCACAGAAATCACTTTTTCCACTGCTTCAAACGTAATAGATGTATGGAAACTAAAGCCGTTTTCAGGACTGGCAGCAACCATTGTAAGAAAGTAATAAGGAACGCAAGAGAGTTGTATGCTCAATCTGTTAAGTCCAAAGTAGCTGAGCAGCGGTTTGGTTCACACCAGTTTTGGCAAATAGCAAACAGAATCCTGAACAGAAGCGTGTGCTCCATCCCAACTATTATCAATGGACCTGAGGTAATCTCGTCAGCATCAGACAAAGCCAAACTCTTTGTCAAGAACTTTGCAGCTAATTCTACCCTTTGCGACCAAAATCGCCAACCCCCAATATTTCCTCCTGTATCAGAAAACACGCTATGTGATATACGTATATCTGTACGTGATGTTGCCAAGCTAATCAAAAACCTTGATTCCAGTAAAGCAACTGGCCCTGATGGTATTCTAATTATAGTACTCAAAAAACTTCAACCTGAACTAGCGCCCATACTTACAAAACTGTTTAAACGTTGTCTTAAGGAGAATAGTTTCCCATCTCCCTGGAAAATCTCATCAGTATGCCCTGTATTTAAGAATTCAGGTGATCGCTCATCCCCCTCTCAGTACAGGCCAATAAGTCTCCTGTGCGTCATGAGTAGGTTGCTAGAATCTGTGTTAAATACAGAAGTAATCAAACATCTCAACAAAAATAACCTTCTTAGTGACACTCAATATGGTTTCCGTTCTGCTAGATCTACAGCAGATGTCCTTACAGTTATATCGCATAGGATTAGCAAATCTCTCGACGGTGGCAATCTTTCTAGGGCAATTGCTCTTGACATATCTAAAGCCTTTGATAGGGTATGGCATAAAGGTTTACTTCATAAGATCGCTAGCTATGGTATAGCTGGAAAAGTCTTCTCAATTATTAAATCATTTCTTTCTGATAGGTTCATAAGAGTAGTAGTTGACGGGCAAAAATCAGAAGCTCACAGTATTAATGCCGCTGTCCCTCAGGGATCCATCCTGGGCCCAACTCTTTTCCTGATCTACATTAATGATCTTCCAAATCATATCCTTACATCATTTGTAGACATTTATGCTGACGAAACTACCATTTATGGTACCACATCTAAGACAGTAAACGAGCAAGTTCTTTCCAATTCTCTCTCCTCTGATCTTGAGCACGTAGTACAATGGGGAAAGGAGTGGCTGGTTACTTTTAATGCATCTAAAACCAAGCTTCTCTCTTTACATCATCAACATTCTAATCCACATTTGTCATCAATTGAAATGAATGGCTCTCGTCTTCAGGATGCCTCAAGTTTTGACAAGCTTCTTGGCTTGACCATTACTCCTGATCTTAAATGGAACACGTACATCAAATCTGTTGCCAAGGCCGCTGGAAAATGGTGGGATCTTTCTATCGATCCGGTAGATATCTCACTGCTGATGCTACTCTCTATCTATATAAGAGCCAGGTACGTCCAAGGATGGAATACTGTTGCCACATCTGGGCAGGAGCTGCTAGAAAGGACTTGTCCTGCCTTGATAGAGTTCAAAATAGACTTCGTAGCCTCGTAGGAGATGTCCTTTTCTCCTCCTTGCAACCTCTATCTCACAGAAGAGATGTTGCAAGTTTGTCTCTGATGTATCGTTATTTTCATGGAAAGTGTTCAACTGAGCTTCAATCTATGGTCTCCCCTCGCCAAACTTTCACAAGAAACACTCGTCTAGCTGTAAACACTATCAATAATTTCCCCCACTCTTTATCTGTGCCTAAACCTAAACGTAGATTCCATGAACAAAGCTTCTTTCTTAGAACTGCACGCCTGTGGAATTGTCTTCCGTTTCCCTGCTTTCCGGCTGACTACAATATGGTTGTGTTCAAGTCTAAAGTAAATAAGTTCTTGATGAGCCGTTCCATATAAGTTATTAAATTTACCAAATTTTCATTACTAATGATTACTATATTGACCAATTTCTACTGTACACTCTTTAACCCTTATCCTTAAGTGGCCTCTGGGCCTTGATTATGTGGTGATGCCTTTGTAAAAAAAAAAAAAATAACTATTTTATAATAGAATTTAACAACAGACTTTTTAACATTACGATATCTAACATTCTATTTTTGGACCTTGCTTACAAGGTTCGAGTCTCGGCTCATCCTAATCTCATTTTCATTTATCTAATATTCTTCTTATTTATATGCAAAGGGGACAACCTTTCTTTGTAACAGCAAAAGTTATATGAATAAAAAGGTTAACATGTTATTTTTTGCTTTTATTGAGTAGTAAAAAAACATTATTACTGATTTACACACATTTCTCAATACGTCCGCCGTGACAAACATTGTGGAGTATCAAATTGTATCAAATATAAAAGATATTAAATCAATAACATACACATACGTATAAAATAAACACCATCAAATCTTGAACAAATACATGTTTCAATTCTTCATTCCAAACAATTATAACGTATGCCTGCGTATAAGTAAGGCATCAATATTTAAGAATTGACCTGAAAGAACGTGTTAATTCATTATATAATTGAATACTAACGAAATGCATTGGTATATGTGTATGTGTACATATATACATATATACATGAATATTTGTATATAAACATATATAATTACATATATGTAATTTTTTATACTGAATGGAAAGAGGATGGTGAGAAATATATACACATATATATTTTTTTTATTTCTCTACAGCCATTTACATTCAGTATTAAAAAGTACATATATGTATTTATATATATATATATATATATATATATATTTATATAATTATATACATTTATATTTGTATATAAGTATATATGCACATATACAAATACATTCCGATAAGCATAAGCCTGATGAATCCTAGCGTGGATGAAACGCGGAATATTCTATGTAGTTTAATCGCCATATATATTTTATAACTTACTATATATATATATATATATATATATATATATATATATATATATATATACTTTTTTTCTGCTGAACTTCCATCTTTATTCAGTATAAAATCATTGATTAAAATAATATAAATTTGTTTTTGAACAAGTGTATCATAATCTTTGCTATGCAACGGAACGCGTGTAACACATATCTTACTACAAAGAATTAAAAATCGTGAATGTAAATTCAATACATATTCCAGTTTTTTAGTAATAAGAAGCAATATATGTATATATGTGCGTGTGTGAGTGTTAGTGCCTCTTTGTGTGCATATTATGTATGTATGTATGTATGTGTATATATATATGTGTGTGTATGTGTGTGCTTGCAAATATCAACAGACGTACACATATATGTATTAGTGTGTGTGTGTGTGTTGGTGTGGATGACTAGTTACATTTATAGTCACAATAAAAAATACATAATCCTAATTTGCTTAATTATTTTCTAGGCAAGGAAAGGAAACCTGAAAATATATCTACAAACACGACAGACTTGTCTCATGTTACCGTATAATTATTTTCCGAAAATAACGAAGCATCATACTGAACGGAATTCGGATATGTAAACTTCCAGATGAATGTGCGCACTTCACTTCTAGATTCGACTGACAGTTTGACAAGCACTTTCGAGATTTAGCAACATTTACGCTCATATGTTATAAATCCCAACACTCGTCTCTTATCACTATCGTCTACGTGTCAGCAATTAAATATAAACATTTGCTGAGAGGATATCATTAAGCAAGTGTTTTCTTACCATTTTGAAACCGGATTTGTATGTTTCGAAGCATATGTGTCATCATGATGAATAAATGGCGTTGTTACACCGAGAGGCCGAGTGTAAATATGCACTGATTTACTTAGTAAAATGATAGTTTTTTTTCCGTTGATAACAAATTCCATACACATATGTTCAGTTGTGCTTAATATTTTATAATACGACTTTCTCTAATCATTATTTTAATGCAATGTTCTCAACTGAACGCCAATTAGATCCTAACAATAAAACATGCAAATATGAATATTTTCTAGATCCAAGCATTATCAATAATTTTGTTTCTTAATCTACGTAACAAGACTTAACAAATCTTTCGTGAACAAGGTTACTAATCGGTATGACCGGTAGAATATAAACCCACGTGACTGCTTCCCAAAAGAATAACTTATGTTTACACATTCTAATCAAGCAATTTCCTAAACTATCAAATCATGATTACTTTTTATCTCATTGGCAAATATCAATCCCTGTAACGTGCAGGCTCACTTTTTATTATTTAGATCAGTCACCTTTAACAGAGAAAACCGGGAACCATTTTTCTAGATGCGATGAATACCGTTGATGTTTCTCCCTCTATTTATCAAGTCTTTTTTTTTTCAAGAGTGATACTTGTTTTTTTCGGGTCGCGAACATGGTCTTTTCAAAAACCCAATGAATCAACCCTGAATAAATCTTTTGTGTGTTCGACACTGATTTTCAGCGTGACTAGCGTTGTTTTCGGGCATTAATATTAATTGTAGATTTCTTAATTTTATATCGTACTGTCCTTTTTTAAAGCAATCTTTAAATAGACACATATGCATTGAACCAACATATTAGTGTCGTTTTCAGACGTCGACGTATGCGTGCTATAATCTAAGTGCCTATGGCAAAATAGATTCTATTTCTTATTAACAGTTTAATTATTTGTGCACAATAGAAATAAAATATAATCTATTTTTTAGTTTTCAAATCTCTGTGGGGAAAATGGCATACCGTACAAATGTCATCGTGTTTGTCTGTCCTGTGAGTCGCGCGCGTCGAGAGAGAAAGTAAAAAGAATTAATCATGGCGGTCGTGACGTTTTGTAGTGAACGAAGTCTGGCGAGATTACGTGCGCATGCCTTATAAAAACAGGTCACTTGTCGGTGGGGGTGTCGAGAAATCATTTGACGTTTGAGAAGCAGCAAAATCAGTTGGGAGAATTTGTGTGAGCAGTGGTTTTGGCTTGTGGATCGAACACAAGCTATTTCGGCCCATTTTTTTGCAATGAATAATTGAGGCTGACCAAGGGGGCATACTCCGTTTATCAACAGTTCGAGGATGAACCAACTCTGGAGGATGTTTATAAGGCACAATACACAGCCTTTGTTCGGGACCTTTTATTACCTGGAGGCAGTTTACCGAACGGCGGCTTGGGTTGGATGAGACGGTGGACGTTTACCCGGAGGATTTAAAGAGATTAGCTGCGCCGTTTGGTGGAGCGACATATTAAGTTGTGCCTTTCTCACAGGACTCCCGGACGACACCAGCCGACTGCTACGAGCATCGTCAAAGTTCAGCGAGATTGGGCTCCAGGAATTGTTGGTAGAGGTCGCAATATTTTAAAAGAAAAAGATGCGAAGCCGGTGCTAGCAGCTGCAGAAGCATCTACTCCATTAGAAGATGGCGTAAGATGTTATAAATGTAGCGAGCAAAACCACTTTTCTAGGGACTGCCGTAGCCGAAGCAGTGTAAAGGACACGTCTGTTCAAGAAACGCCAAGACACATGCGTTGCTACCGGTGCAGCAAGATAGGTCACGTAGCAAGGAGCTGTCCGGGAAACGGCCAAGGGGAGTAAATTATAGCGCCAGTATTCTCCCCAGATCATTGACAAATAGAGCGCTACCCACAGTGAGAGTGCGCGTGAACGTGTGTGCAAGCTTTGGGCTCGTAGACACAGGGTGCCCGCAGACTCTCGTGCGCAAGACATGCTGTGACGCATAGGGCAAGAAGAGGATTCCAGTACTGACAGTCAGTGGGGGGCACTCTTGTGGATTTAGTGTCATTTGTACACGTGTCGGTGATGGGTCTACAATAACTGTACGATCCCTGGTGGTGAGCGGGGAACTTCTTGGTTATGACCTGCTGTTAGAAATGGAGGTTATCAAAGATTTGGGTGGTGTCCGTATTGGTGGTGAGGGTTGGGCACATTTCTCTCATGTCTGCCTTGCTCAGGGTGCATCCATAAAACTGGAACAGCCTGACTTTCATGCTGAATCCGACCAGCGTACGAGGTGCTGGACAGTTTCTTGGAAATATTCGGACGAGCAGCCACCCGGGAAGTTGTACAATAGGCTTCCGGAATATAAAATTCTCCCTTGAGCTAGTTAAGAATACGATTAGGAACTACAGACTTAGATTTAAAAAAATGGATGGCTTGTTCTCTATCCCGAGAAGGAATTTGCCCCCCCCCCCAAAGTGTTTGATCCCGATAATGGCGGTTATCCAGCATAATAAACATAAGGTGAGGCAAGTACTCGACTATCGGGAACTAGACGAGCACATAACTCCTTTTACAGCCCGCGGGTATGTATGTACCGAGAAGTTGAGGAAATGGCGTCAAGCAGGATCTAATGTATCTGTGCTGGATCTTCGTAAATCATACCTTCAAGTGCATGTACATCAGTCACTATGGCCCTATCAAACGGTGCTCATCAAGGGAGAAATGTATTGCTTAACCCGCATGCGATTTGGACTTAATGTGGCGTCATCAATTATGCAAAGGCTTGTTGACGCTATATTGACTAAGGATGAGCGCATTCACCGGGCAACATCTGCATATATTGACGATGTGTATGTGGATGAAGAAGTTGTGCCTGCAACGTGCGTAAAAGAACATCTTCACAACTTTGGCCTTCTCAGCAAGGAACCAGAAAGGATACGGGACGGTGCAAGAGCGCTCGGTTTGCAGGTCTGGGATAATGTCCTGTGTTGGAAACGAGGCGATGACCTCCCAGGTATGCCCTGTCTTTTTACGCGACGGAACGTATTTTCATTGTGCGGAAAGTTGGTTGGACACCTTCTTCTGGGTGGCTGGCTTCGTATTGTCACCACCGGATGGGTTGACAAAATTTATGACGATCAGTGAGGTCCTCAACAGAGTGCACAAAGAATGAACTTGGCAATCCTTTGGAAGACAACCACCCTGCGAGTATTCACAGATTCTGTTTGCGTCCATAAGTGGATTTCAGACACTCTTACCGGACGGGCTAGAGTACGAACCAAAGCAACAAGCGAGATGCTCATCCGTCGGCGGCTCAACACGATCATGAGCCTGGTGAACAAATATGCGCTATCAAAGGAGGTGTCTCCCTGGTCAAATTCAGCATAATCAAGGCAAATTGTTTTACAAGGATACTTCAAAGATGGCTAGATGCCATAAAAAGAACTGTTGAAACTACGCAACCTCCCTGTGCCGCAACTATGATTCCTGATCAATCTAATCGGATTAAGGAAATCCACCATCAAAGAGGACATGCTTGAGACAAGCGGACCCTATATTTCGCTAAGTTGGTTGAACCAGGAGTGCAAAGGGAAGATGTCATGGAAGTGGTCAACAACTGCGTGGAATGCCAGTCCATTGGTTCGCTGGGAAAAGGGGAAGTTGGAAGTTAGGGGCCATTGGAGCCGGCCCGCGAGAGACATTACTCACCACAATGGTGAGGATGTCCTGACTCTCATTGATTGCGGTCCATATGGCGTATGCTGCGTCGACAAGATACAGTCACTATTGTCCGTCAACTAAACGATATTTTGCTTGAACGTGACCCTCCAACAGCGATATTGCTTGACAATGGTGCTGCATTTACCAGTGAGCAGTTTGGAAAGTTTACTGACAGATGGGGCCTTCATGTGAGGTTTCGATGCGCCGATGTACCTAGTGGAAATGGGATCATTGAACAGAATTATCGAACCGTCAAAACAATCGCGGCTAGATCAGGCTGAACAGTGTTTGAGGCAGTTTATTTGTACAATGTAACCCCGAAAGATGATGTTTCGCGTTCTACGGCGCCAGCTGATACATTGCATAGGGATCACATTAGGATGAAGGGCATAGAGACGAACCCGCTGCCTGAATTGTAAGTAGCCGGAGAGAGAGTGAGGAAAGGGGATGTCGTGTGGATCAAGAACCCGCTAGGCAAGTATGGAGTCGGGCGAGTCACTGAAACAATCAGCCCACAAGCGATGCGGGTCGACGGCATGCCCTGTCATGTTAAAGACATACAGTTAGTAACGCAACCATCACTAGACGACACGAGCGAATCAGTCAGAATCTAGCGAGGCATCGCTCTGGATTGCAGCACCACCATCAGACAGTGATTCGGAGATTAGTAGCCTCCCAGAAGACATAGAGATTAGTAGCCTCCCAGAAGACACAGAGATGCTCGACCCTCAGACCGCAGACGAAAGCACGTGAAGATGAGGCGCGTCGCCCCCCCCTCTCGAAGAAGCACCCGGCGAAGACGATCACCACCCTTTTGTCATATCTATGATTATGAGATCGGGGGGGAGGCTTACCGTACAAACGTCCTCGTGTCGCGCGCGTCGAGAAAGAAAGAGAAAAAGAGTCCATCATGGCGGCCGTGACGTTTTGTAGTGAACGAAGTCTCGCGAAATCACTTGTGTGTGTCTTATAAAAACAGGTCACTTGTCGCTGGGGGAGGATCGAGAAATCATTTGACGTTTGAGAAGCAGCAAAATCAGTTGGGAGAATTTTTGTGAGCAGTTATTTTTGCCTGTTGATCGACCACAATCTCCATAAGTCGTGGCACATTAGTAAGAAAAAACAAAAGCTTATTTGTTGTGGCATAAAATATAAATATCGAGTTCATGTATGAAAATACTCGATAAACGAGTTTAATTTCAAGTCCAAATAATTGCATTAATAACATTGCTAAGGCAATCTAATAATTAATCATATCATAGTACTATGCATACACCCAAATTCATTTTCCAAATATCTCTCTTTCTCTCTCTCTCTCTCTCTCTTTCTCTCTCTCTCTCTCTCTCTCTCTCTCTCTCGGTAATCCCCTCAAAAGCGAGGGCAATGGTCGTGTTCTGGGTGTTGCTGTATGCGGAGCAGGCCGACAAGAGATCCTGGTCTTAAACTGCATTTCGAAGTAAGGGCAAGTAGTTTTATTTACATTTGGATGGATGACTCGAGGATGTTTTTCTCTCTTCCTCCTTCTCTTCACGGGTTTCCATTACTCAAATGTCGCAGTATGTATCTCCAGGTGTGCTAGTCTTTGGTCTGGGTCTCTCATGTGCTCGAATTGATACCATATTTCGCTTTTAAATATCATTGAATGGTTTCTTCTGGTCTCCTTGATTGCGCTTTCATTCATTTAATCACACATAGAGGTGTTTTCGGCAGTCGATAATCTGAAATATTCTCCAAATATGCGATTATTGATTAATGTGTAATGCCAATATTGGTAAAGAAAAGATCAAGTGTACTTTACGATCCAGACTTTTAGTTATTTTTTAATTGAATAGAAAGAGGCCTGCAACCTTTTTAGTTCTTATCCAAACCATCACGCAACAGTGAAAACAAAAGTCATTGCACGTCTGGTCGTAGTTTCCAGCGGTGAGGACAAATCTATAGTTATTCTTTCGTGTATTTACACGTCGACAAAATTCGATATATGCGCAGGGCTTCAATCTTACCAAATTTGCCAAGCACCTGAGATATTAAGGCAATACATAGTCCAAATAACGCATTACGTCCGTGTTTAGAAATGCTGACGTCCCCGTCCCCGTAGTGTATACAATATTCCATAAAAATCTCAGAGGCTTATATATCTAACTAGTTTCTTCCCCCATTGATTTGAAATTTAATCTCTGCTTTTTTACCGTTTCAACATACCCATCTTGAGAAACTAAATATAGCATATTTATTTGAAGTTCATTTTTGTTTAATATTGTTTATTAGAATGTGCGTCTTATGTTTTTCGGTTTCATTTAATGCTTTATAACCATTATTCATTAAGCGATGATGCCCCACTGTGTAAAAATATGATGTTAATGGATAGTTCGGTGATGACTATGATAAAGTTCTTACCGACACGGACTGCCGAAGTATATGTGTAAGTTTCGAATCAAGTTTGTTCCCTAGAAACACTTTTACTTATGATGTTGCAATCATTCACGTAGTATATCCACTAAGTTTTTGATGTTTTTTCTAGAAAGAATTCTAGCAAGGATCATATGGGATGAGTCCTATGTAAACAGAAACATCATTTGTATTCTATGTAATGTTAGTGTTGAATGATCCACGCTTATGTTTCGTAGTTTATGTCGTTCATATTGTTTTTAATCATGCTCATTATACATAATTTGAAAATAAAAACTGTCAAAGGTCAGGAGTTAGACGTTCTTTCAAATGATCGCATTTGTATGTATTTAACATTGGTATTTTTTAATCAAACTCTCGATCTTGCAATAACTTTTCTGTTTGAACAATTTAGAATATTTAAAAGCCTTACGAATTTCTAATTGTTCATAGCGGCTGTGTGCTTTTTAGTAAAATTTATTTAAGTTATGATTTGTGCAGATTATAAAAAATAATCGATTTTGTAAAACACTATTAGGATGTTTGTTATATTTAACTAGCCTGGGGGCCCGACCGTGCCCGAGTGTTTGGAGGTATGTGTTAATCAAAAAAAAAGAAAGAAAAGAAAAGGAAAAGGAAAAAAGAAGTAGTTGTAGCAGGCAGGCTCAAATTTGTCCTATGAAGGAGGAACAGAATGTGAAAAATAAACTTGACGTCTTTGCCGTTGCATCCGTCGCTAAACCGTAAATAACGAAGGTTTAAATTAAGGCTAATATTACATTTAGCAACAGGTGAGTCTAAAAAATATCAGCGACCACTCCCTGTAGAAAAATGACAAGTTGCGGCCGGAGGAATGATTGTTTTTGAGCCAATTTTTCGATATTTGCCGTCTGAAGGGTGGGGCTTCAAAACGATAATAATTTCCTGAAGATCCGTCTCCTGTGTCTAAAGATTTACGCAGACATACACACAAACATACATACACACATTTAAACAGACAGGTGAGATCTATATTATGGATTATATTGGATTCAAGTAATAATTTAAAAAGTCTTTAAAAAACGACTCATGAACCACCTCTGAAAATCGAAACAAAAACGTTTAGCTTACGATTTACTTTTTTCCTTTGACGTTAATGATTGCACTACAAAAACATGTTTATTGCATAGCTAAAAATGAAAACATAAACAAATAGCTATTACGTCACGCATGCATATTCGTAATGACGTTGTTCGACCTTCACCTGGCAAATTTCACTTTTTTCATTTTCACACATTTGCACCGAATTTCCCGGGCTAAAATCCAAATATGAAGTTTTGCACGAGTTTGAATATCTATATATCAATGTTCCTGTCTGTAGATCAAAAACTGAGGAAAAAGTTTGGTAGGTGAATTCTTTCAACAAATATATATATATATATATATATATATATATATATATATATACGTACAGATAAATATATACAGAAATATGTTTGTATTTATTATAACATTTTTACGCAAATATTACACAAGTCTAAATCATGTACAATATCTGCATTAGTATAATTACACATAATAATTAATTAAAGATGATCATCCCATAAAAAACGAAAAGCCAAAAGAGAATTAATTAAAATTAATATTTAAAAGAATATGAACATTAGCATGATCTTTTGCAGATGAATGCAATTCCACGAACCATATATAACAAAGTTGTATTTTCTGATTAAATAAATATAAAATTTAGTTTTTAATATGAATATTATTATACAAGAAAACAAAAAATTATAGGTCGGTATATATACAGTACTAGAAGACCTCTGATCCGTTGAGTCAAAAAAATATTTAATGTAGATGTTAATAATAGGGTCTGTAAAAATTAAGACAATAATATGTAGAGAAGATATCGTTCTTAGAAAAAAATCTTATTAGGTACAGAATATGTAAAACACTCCCAAATCTCTGTTAAAAATGGGTGTCGATAAAATAACGTTAATATATCAGCACAGTACGTATTCTACGCAAGTATCGATTTGGTCTGTTTTTGTTGACACCCATGAAATTTTGTAATCTTTTCTCAAAATTGCTTCGGTTTACATTTGAAGTGTTTAAACGATACTACTGGTTAGAATGAGTGTTCAGACACAATGCACGACGGCTAATAAAAAATCTCGACATATCAGTTTATGTGTATAAATGTGTTGCTAAATGTAATATTTTCCAGAAATGAGCATTTAACTGTTTACGCAAAACTGTCGGCATAGATGGATGTTCATAAAATATGCACAGTGTCTAATAAGAAAAATATACTGAAACGTATATTCATACTGTAAACCCACCTTCAAAATTATTTATTGGGATTTAGACCGCAGGGCACAAGTACCTTAAAACTTGTCACATAAGACCTATACTGCAAAAGCACCACCAAAATTGTAAAATCAGGCCTATACTGCACAAGCACATTAAAACTGTCAAATCGGCCTATACTGCACAGCACTTTCAAAACTGTCACATCTAACCTATACTGCACAAGCACCTTCAACATTGTCATTCGGACCTATACTCCAAAAGCACATTCAAAATTGTAAAATCGGACCTATACTGCAAAAGCACCTTCAAAATTGTCAAATCGGACCTATACTGCACAAGCACCTTCGAAATTATCAATCGGACCTATACTCCAAAAGCACCTTCAAAATAGTAAAATCGGACCTATTCTGCAAAAGAACCTTAAAAAATGTCAAATCGGATATATACTGCAAAAGCTCCTTAAAAATTGTCAAATCGGACCTTTACTGCACAAGATCTTTCAAAAGTGTCACATCTGACCTATAGTGCACAAGCACCTTCAAAATTGTCAAATCGGACATATACTGCACAAGCACCTTCAAAATTGTCAAATTGGACCTATACTGCACAATCGCCTTCAAAATCGTAAAATCGGACATGTACTGCACAAGAACCTTAAAAATTGTCAAATCGGACTTTTACTGCACAAAACCTTTCAATAGTGTCACATCTGACCTATAGTGCACAAGCACCTTCAAAATTGTCAAATCTGACAAATACTGCACAAGCACCTTCAAAATTGTCAAATCGGACATATACTGCACAAGAACCTTCAAAATCGTCAAGTGGGACCTATACTGCACAAGCACCTCCAAAATTGTCAAATTGGACCTATACTGAACAATAACCTTCAATATTGTCAAATCGGACATATAGTGCACAACCAACTTCAAAATTGTCAAATCTGACCTATACTCCACAACCACCTTCAAAGTTGTCAAATAAGACATACATTCACAACACCTTAAAAATTGTCAAGTCGGACCTATACTGCACAATCACCTGCAACATTGTCAAGTCAGACCTATAATGCAAAACCCCCTCAAAAATTATCAAATCGGACCTATACTGCACAAGCAACTTCGAAATTGTCTATCGGACCTATACTCCAAAAGCACCTACAAAACTGTCAAATCGGACCAATAGTGCGCAAGCAGCTTCAAAATTGTCAAATCGGATATATACTGCACAACAAACTGCAAAATTGTCAAATCGACCTATACTTCACAGCACTTTTTTAAAATTGTCACATCTGACCTATACTGCCCAAGCACCTTCGAAATTGTCAATCGGGTCTATGCTCCAAAAGCACGTTCAAAATTGTCAATCCGACCTTGACACCACATGCACTTTCAAAATTGTCATATCGGCCTTTACTGCACAAGCACTTTCAAAATTGTCACATCTGACCTATACTGCAAAAACACCTTCAAAATTGTGAAATCGAACCTATACTGCACAAGCACCTTCAAAATTGTCAAATCGAACCTGTAGTGAAAAAATACATTCAAAATTGTCTAATCGGATCTATTCTGCACAAGCAGTTTCAAAATTGTCAAATCGGACCTATACTGCACAAGCACCTTCGAAATTACCAATCGGTCTTATACTCAAAAAGCACCTTACAAAATTTTCAAATCGGACCTATTCTGCGCAATCACCTTCAAAATTGTCAAATCGGACATGTACTGCAAAAGCAGCTTCAAAGTTGCCAAATCGGACCTATACTGCAAAGCACCTTCAAAGTGTTCAAATCGGACCTATATTACACAAGCACCTTCAGAATTGTCAATCGGACCTATACTCAAAAAAACACCTTCAAAATTGTAAAATCGGACCTATTCTGGACAAGCACCTTCAACATTGTCAAATCGGACCTAGATTGCAAAAGCACCTACAAAATTGGAAATTCGGACCCATACTGCACAAAACCTTTAAAATTATCAAATCAGACATATACTGCACAAGCCCCATCAAAATTTTCAAGTTGTACCTAATACTAATTTTCAAGTTGTACTGAAAAAGTACCTTCAAAATTCTCAAACCTATACTGCACAACTTCCTTCAAAATTGTCAAATCGGACATATACTGCACAAGAACTTCAAAATTGTCAAATCGGACCTCAACTCCACCATCACCTTTAAATTGTCAAATCGGACCTATACTGCACAATCACCTTCGAAATTGTCAATCGGACCTATACTCCACAAGCACATTCAAAATTGTCAAATCATACCTAAAGTGCGAAGATCCCTTCCAAATTGTAAACTCTGACCTATACTGCAAAACCACCTTCAAAATTGTCAAATCGGACCTATACTACACAAGCACTTTCAAAATTGTCACATCTGACCTATACTGCAAAAGAACATTCAAAATTGTCAAGTCGGACCCATAGTGCACAAGCACCTGAAAAATTGTCAAGTCGGACCTATACTGCACAACCGCCTCAAAAATTGTCACATCGGACATATACTGCACAAGAACTTTGGAAATTGTCAATCGGACCTATACTGCACAAGCACCTTTGAAATGGTCAAACCAGAAATATACTGCACAAGCACCTAAAAATCGACACCTGTGACCTATACTTAAGTAGTACCTTCAATATTGTCAATCGGACCTATACTCCAAAAGCACCTTCAAAATTGAAAATCGGACCTTGACACCAAATGCACTTTCAAAATTGTCAAATCGGCCTATACAGCACAAGCGCTTTCAAAATTGTCACAACTTACCTCTACTGCAAAAGCACCTTCAAAATTGTAAAATGGGGCATATACTCCAAAAGCACGTTCAAAATTTTAAAATCGAACCTATACTGAAAAAGTACATTCAAAATTGTCAAATAGGACCTATTCGGCACATGTACCTTCAAAATTGTCAAATCCGACATATACTTCAAAAGCACCTTCAAAATTGTAAAATCGGACCTGTTCTCCACAAGCACCTTCAAAATTGTAAAATCGGACATATACTGCAAACGCACTTTCAAAGTTTTCAAATCGAACTTATACACCAAAAGCAGCTTAATATTTATCAAATCGGACCTATTCTGAACAAGTACATTCAAAAGTGTCAAATCGAACCTGTACTGAAAAAGTACTTTAAAAATTGTCAAATCGGATCTATACTGAACAACCGCCTTCAAAATTGTCAAATGAGACATATACTGCACAAGCACCTTCAAAATCGTCAAAATGGAACTGTACTTAAACAGTACCTTCAAAATAGTAAAATCGGACATGTACTACACAATTACATTCAAAATTGTCAATCGGACCTATACTGCACAAGTACCTTCAAAATTCTCAAATCCGACCTATACTGCACAAGCAGCTTCGAATTTGTCAATCGCACCTATAGTGCACAAGCACCTTCAAAATTGTAAAATCGGACCTATACTGCACAAGCACCTTTGAAATTGTGAAGAAGAACCAATACTGCACAACCACTTTACAAATTGTCAAATCGCTCCTACACTGCACAAGTACCTTTAAAATTGTCAAGTCGGACCTATACTGCACAACCGCCTTAAAAATTGTCAAATCGGACGAATACTGCACAAGCACCTTCGCAATTGTTAATCGGACTTATACTGCACAAGCACCTTTGAAATTGTCAAATCAGGCATATACTGCACAAGCAAATTCAAAATTGTAAAATCGGACCTAGATTGGAAAAGCACCTGCCGAATAGTCAAATCAGACCTCGACTCCAGAAGCACTTTCAAAATAGTAACATCTGACTTATACTGCACAAGCACCTTAAAAATTGTCAAATAAGCCTATACTGCACAAGCACTTTCAAAATTTTCACATCTGCAAAAGTAGCTTCAAAATTGTCAAGTCGGGCCTGTACTGCACAAGCAGCTTCAAAATTGTCAAGTCGGACCCATACTGCACAAGTAATTTTTAAATTGTCAATCGACCTATACAGCACAAGCACCTTCAAAATTTTCAAGTTGGACCGATACTGAACAAGTACCTTCGAAATTGTCAAATCGGATCTATACTGCACAAACACCTTCGAAATTGTTAATCGGACCTATACTGAACAAGTAATCGGACCTATACTGAACAAGTACCTTCGAAATTGTCAAATCGGATCTATACTGCACAAACACCTTCAAAATTGTCAAATCAGACATATACTGCACAAGCCCCTTAAAATCATCAAGATGGAGCTATACTTAAAGAGTACCTTCAAAATTGTAAAATCGGATCTGTACTACACAATTACATTCAAAATTGTCAAATCGGACCCATACAGCACAAACACCTTTAAAATTGTAAAGTCGGACCTATACAACACAAGCGCCTTCAAAATTGTCAAATCGGACCTGTACTGAGAAAGTACCTTCGAAATTGTTTAATCGAACCTACACTGCACAACCATCTTCAAAATTGTCAAATCCGACCTAGATTGCAAAAGCACCTTCAAAATCGTCAAGTCGGACCTTTCAAATGTCAAATCGGACATTTACTGCACAAGAACCCTACAAAAAAGTGGTGCCTATACTTAAAAAGTACCTTCAAAATTGTCAACTGGGACCTATACTGCACAAGTTGCTTCAAAATCGTCAAATCGGACATATACTGCACAAACACTTTCAAAATTGTCAAATCGGCCTATACTGCACAGCACTTTCAAAAATAGTCACATCTGCCTATACTGCACAAGCACCTTAAAAATTGACAAATCGAACCTATATTGCAAAGGCACCTTCAAAATTGTCAAGTGGAACCTATACTGCAAAACCACCTTCAAAATTGTTAAATCGGACCTATACTGCACAAGCACCTTCAAACTTGTAAATCGGACATATACTCACAAAAGCACCTTCAAAATTATCAATCGGACCTTGACACCAAATGCACCTTCAAAATTGTCAAATCGGCCTATACTGCACAAGCACTTTGAAAATTGTCTCATCAGACCTATTCGGCAAAAGCACCTTCAAAATTGTCAAATCGGACCTATACTGCACAAGCGCCTTCAAAATAGTAAATTCGGACAAATTCTGCACACGCACATTCCAAATTGTCAAATCGGACCTATACTTAGCAAGCACCGCCAAAATCGTCAATCAAACCTATGCTGCACAAGGATCTTCAAAATTCTCAAATCGAACCTGTACTGCACAAGCATATTTAAAATTGTAAAATCGGACATATACTCCAAAAGCACTTTAAAAATTTTCAGATCTAACTCATACTGCACAAGCTCCTTCAAAATTGTCAATCGGACCTATACACCAAAAGCACTTTCAGAATTGTCAAATCGGACCTTTACTGCACAAGATCTTTCAAAATTGTCACATCTGACCTACACTTCACAAGCATCTTCAAAATTGTAAAATCAGACCTATACTGCACAAGCACCTTCAAAATTCTCAAATAAGCATATACTGCACAAGCACTTTCAAAATTTTCACATCTGCACAAGCAGCTTCAAAATTGTCAAGTCGGACCCATACTGCACAAGTAATTTTTAAATTGTCAATCGACCTATACAGCACAAGCACCTTCAAAATTTTCAAGTTGGAACTTGTAAATCGGACATATACTCACAACAGCACCTTCAAAATTATCAATCGGACCTTGACACCAAATGCACCTTCAAAATTGTCAAATCGGACCTTTACTGCACAAGATCTTTCAAAATTGTCACATCTGACCTATACTTCACAAGCATCTTCAAAATTGTAAAATCAGACCTATACTGCACAAGCACCTTCAAAATTCTCAAATCGGACCTATACTGGACAAGGACCTTCAACATTGTCAAATCGGACCTATGCTGCACAAGCACCATCAAAATTGTCAAATCGGACCTATACTGTGTTTATTTGTTTACGATGGTATTGGTTTATGTTTGTGTATGCATGCGCAACCAGAAGTCGTAAACCGGGTGGTGGGTTACAACTCCCGTTACGAGGTCACCTGAATTTTTTAAGTGTATAAATACACAAGTATTTTTTTACCCAATTTATAAATGATAGAATTCCATACTTTTATGAAATTTTCTGTTGTCCTAAATATTTTATATATCAGGGGGGTAAGAGTTTGTCTTTTTAACTTGGGTGCTATAGTGAAGAAGCACTTTTTTTCAGATGTAAATTATACTACTCGAATAGTTAACGGGATTTACAGTTTTAATAACTTATGCACGTCACTGGTTGGATATTCTTTGTATTTTAATCTGAGTACTATACTGCACAAGTACCTTATTTATTGGGTAGGATACTGTGCAAATATCTTATTTCTATATAAAGATGAAACTACTTGATGATTTTACATAAGTTTTTCATACGAGTACTATACTGTCAAATTCATTATTACTTGGATAGAATTCCTTGTACACATAAATACATTAACAAAGTAAGTGAACATTGTATATGATTTTTGGAATATGACATCTATAAACATATAAAATATATGCATTACATATAATTCATAATGATCAGTTAATTAGTTTTGGAGTTGACCCAAGACACAAAAAGATATAATCATATACACATAATTAAGTGTTAGTTTAATTTCTACTGAATGTTGAGAGCAGTATGTGAGAGAAAATGGAAGAGAAATATCATTATGCACATGAATATGAAGCCATTATGCACACATATATGAAGTCATTAATTTCCGGAGTTTAGTTATATTGAATCTCTAAAAGATATCCACTCTACAATCTGGAATATATAGGTAAATTATGTAAAGTATTTAATATATATATATATATATATATATATATATATATATATATATATATATATATATATATTAAATTGTTATTGAACGAATTTTAAAAAAAAACTCTCATTGAAATGAAATGAAGTGGTTCAGTTTCATATCAAATAATTTATATTATTCTAAGCAAGACAAAGAATGCTTTAGAAAATTAATCACCTTAACCTATAGGGTTTCGATGTCTACCATCTCATCAGACGAGAGAAAATATTAGCAAATACTTCTGACAGTATTTCTTCTCACGTTTCCATAACAATCTTGAGTGTTAAATAAAAACTATTCTGAAGTTTGTATATATATATATATATATATATATATATATATATATATATATATATATATATATATATATATATATATATAAAGCTGAATGTCTGTGTATGCGTGTCTGGTCACGAATAGGCTCCTATACGGTTTACTATTTTTTAAAAAACTGATTACATATAATGATATAAGATGTATCGAGACACAGGAATGGGTATGTTTGATCTGACAGAACGGTGGTTAATTGAAATTGTGGGGTCAGCGTTCGCGCATGGCCCACAAAGTATGGAAATAAAAAAAAATTGTAATTAAAAAAAAACGTTTACAAGTGTTTTGATATAGATGTACATGAGAATACTTGTATAAGTATGTTTTAACTTTAATAGATAATATAACATAACTTAAATAGATTAAATGTTATAATAAAATTGTGGGGTCTGCGTTCGCGCCTGGCCTCCATGGAAAGGAAATAGGCACACACTTTAATAAAGACTTTTCATATCTATCTGCGTAAGTATACTTTGATAATTATGTTTTAGTTTGAAGAAATATGGTATAATAAATTATGGGGTGCTCGTTCGCACCTGACCTCCATAGAATGAAAATATGTCACAAAGTGTAACAAGTTTTTTTTTTAATATAGATCCACAGAATAGTGTAATAAGTGTTTCAGTGTGAACAGGTATGGTATTATAATTATGGGGTTTATCTATTGTATTTTTACTTTCATCATATTTTGCTTTGGTTTCACTTCGAAATTCGAAGCTATCTCTTTTGCAACCCTTCCTTTTCATAACCTATCATACTTTCATAAATCAGAGTCCATTTGCTGTAGGCTGTTTTTGAACCCAGTCAACGACGGGTATTTTTGCTAGTATATATATATATATATATATATATATATATATATATATATATATATATATATATATGCTTGCATGAATATCCGGCGATGTCCGGGTCGACAGGAACTTCCGTTTAGAACAAACCTGCTATACTAAGGATATTAATCATTTTCATCGAAGGCAACGTTGATACCTCCACACCAATTTCAAATATAAAAGAACGGACTAAAAATGTAAATGTAATGGCGCCCAAAAAAGAAGTACACGATACCCTCTCCAGCAGATATTTCGGCAGAATAGATATAAAAAGAAGAAGCTATTCTCCAGATATTGAGCACTTTTTGTTGCTCGTGCGCCCCCCCCCCATCCGCTCTAAAAATAAAATAAAAAGTAAATGAATTAAAAGCAACATTTGCTTCAATAAAAATAGAAGCGCGTTCTGGAGCGACCGAAAAAAAAAACGTAGCCGTGTAGGCAGACTCCAACCTGAAACGCGAATAAAAGGAAAAACTAATTTGCGAAAGACTTTGTCAACTGTGCAAATAATAACGTTTACTTTTATTGACTTGTTTTTGTTTTGTTTTTTGTAAAGGCACTAATTTCGCTGGGTTTTTTTCGTAAATAATAGAAATTTTCGACTCGTTTCTTTTTTTTTGGGGGGGGGGTCAGTTCCTGGAACGCTCAAAGATTCTGTATAGAATAATAAAAACAAACAAATGAGATCTTTTCGTTTATTCATAAGTGTTGTATTTTTTATTTATTTTTTTTTAAATAAAAAAAGTATCTTTCTGTCTATAAGAATTTTTTACGCTAGAAACTTATTGCGATTATCAAATTATTTTATGTGGGGAAGAGTTTCTTTTTTTAGCTTTCAGACTTCAAAACAGAAGAAATAAATCTCATCAAGGGAAATAACTGTATCTGTTTCTAAAAAAATCGATTTTGGAAATAATAATTCCAAATAAATTGAATAAAATATAGTATCAATATAATTGTTATTTAAAGTTAATGAAATAACATCTTAAATAGAAAACTTAAAGCAACTCTCTCGTTGGAAAATTAAACTAACATACAGTTATTTAATAAAAATTGATTTTCCTTAATATAATATGCAAATGAGGTGACCTCTAAATCGTATATTTTTAAAGAACTATACTATATGTAGAAATTAATAAAACATTAAAACTAATCCAATCGTGAACAAACAAACACACAGCCGTATATATAAGATGATTGCGACGTCTTCTCAGACGAGTGCCGCGCCTTCAGTCACTGAACGTCCATGTGCAAGAATATGGCTATGTAGTCCTGGCAGCGACTTGCATACCCTCAAGCAGAGATGGCATTGCTTACTGTAACTGTTTTGTATGAAACCAACATAAACGGTAAATGTATCACCGTATACTACAACTTAATATTTAAATCTGACCCCTAAGATCGCCATAGGCATGGAATATGTGCCTACATAAAAGATGGCTTTCCATGTGGAAGGGATATCTCCATAGAAGACCCTAATTTACCTTATATGGGCTTTCGGGTTGCACTAGCTTACATTACTGCATTTATATTTGCCCTTTATCGCCCCCACAACAGTCGGGTTACTATCTTTAAGAGCATATCTGAGACAATTGACCTTATCCTGTCTGCTAATCCTTCGGCTACCATTCACATTTGCTGTGACTTCAATGTCCATAATATGGAATGGCTGACCCACTCAAATAAAACCGATGACGAGGGAAGGTTTTGTCATGATTTTTCCACTGCCTATGACCTCACTCTGATTGTTCCCGAACCCACCCGTGTGCCCGATACACCCAGTCAATATGCAAGCCTTCTAGACCTTTTCCTCACAACTTCCCCTGAGCTGTGTTCATATTCCGTTCTATCTCCTCTAGGATCCTCTGACCACTCTGTTGTAGCAGTTAAGATAAAAATGAAATGTTATAAGTCTTCAGACGTACCTCTCCACCGTACTGTATATCGATACTCTATGGCTGACTGGGATAGCTTCCGCACATTCATATCTGGCCTACCTATGCATTCTATGTTTAAAAAGGATGTGTCCTCTATAGTATCAGACCTGACCGAATGGTTAATTGTAGGCATAGGCCGATTCATACCATTCAAAAAGTTTCAACAAAAACCTTACAGCCAGCCATGGTTCTCCCCTGCCATCGCGGACAGAAATCACTTTTTCCATAGCTACCAACGTAATAGATGTAATGAGACTAAAATTGCTTTCAGGACTGCCAGCAAGCACTGTTAGCGAGTAATAAAACATGCAAGAGAGCTATATCCTCAGTCTGTTAAATCCAAAGTAGCTGATCAGCGGCTTGGTGCCCACCAGTTCTGGCAAATGGCAAACAGGATCTTGAACAGAAGCGTGCATTCTATCTAAACTATCATCAATGGAACTGAGGTTATCTCGTCAGCATCAGACAAGGCCAGACTATTTGCCAAGAACTTTGCAACTAATTCTACCCTATGCGACAATGACCATCAACTCCCTGTATTTCTTCCTATAACAGACAGCACGCTAGGTAACATACAAATATATGTGCGTGAGGTCGCCAAGCTAATCAATAACCTTGATTCCAGTAAAGCAACTGGCCTTGGTGGCATTGCAGTTATACTGCTGAAAAATCTCCAACCAGAACTTGTCCCCCATACTTACAAAACTGTTTAAGCGTTGCCTTAAGGAGAAGTGCTTTCCAACATCCTGTAAAACCTCATCAGTATGCCCTGTATTTAAGAATTCAAGTGAAAAGTCATCTCCCTCTCAGTACAGACCAATAAGCCTCCTGTGTGTCATGAGTAAGTTGTTGGAATCCATATTAAATAAAGAAGTTGTCAACCACCTCAACAGAAACAGCCTTCTTAGTTACATGCAATATGGTTTCCGCTCTGCAAGATCTACAGCAGATGTGCTAACGATTATATCACATAGGATTAGTGAATCTCTTGACAAAGGTTTCCTTTGCAGGGCAATTGCTCTTGACATATCGAAGGCCTTTGATAAGGTATGACATAAGGGCGTACTTCACAAGATTTCCAGCTACGGTATTACTGGAAATGTTTTCTCAATTATTAAATCATCTCTCTCTGATAGGTTCATAAGAGTAGTGGTTGAAGGGCAGAAATCAGAGGCTTACAGTATTAATGCTGGAGTCCCCCAGTAATGATAATAATAATAATAATAATAATAATAATAATAATAATAATAATAATAATAATAATATATATTTATATTTATATACACACATACACACACACACACACACATATATATATATATATATATATATATATATATATATATATGCGCTTCAACCATTGAATTCAAACTTACATAGACAGTATTTCCGTATTTCCGTCTTTCGAATATGCAATCTGTACGGTAGTAGAGACATCGAATCACTGACATCTGTGATATATATTATCTTTCTAAATAATGCATAGAAATTTTAGAAGTAAATTTGCCAAGATCGCAGAAGTTCCAGAAAGCATTCATACGAAAATGAAAATGAAATGAAAATAGATCTTCTATATAAATGCCAGATATTTTACTTTAACGTCTGCTGAATTTGCAAGCCGACTACATTGTTGTGGAAGTGTTTCGCAAAACCCCTGTTTGTGTCAGAATGAGATAATGTTTAGATGCACACGAGAATCTTATCGGTTTTGCTTCTTAGTGCAGTTTAAAGTATGTTCTGCACAATCTCTGTTTAGTCTGGGTCAACTGAATTATATCATATCACTTTTCATGCTTATATAATGCTAAATATCACTTGTTGAACGCAAGATCAAAATCTCAGGCTTAAACTTTCTTTCAGAGTACTGATGCGTAACGAAATACATTAGATTGAACTGTTGATGGACAAGCGATTCAATCTTTTGCGACTTACCCATTAGACCAATTACAGATTCCAGGTCGAAGCAGACCGTCTGAAACTGTTTCTAAATAAAATCGCATGTTTCGTGTCATTTTCGTTCAATTAACCTCAAGCTGTCGCAAAGCCTGTGTCACAACCGGTGTTTCGATCTAGGTTGTCCTGCCGAAAACTATTTATTTTGTCGATAGTAAAAGTCCTGCCATACACGAGCAGCTTTCGGTGGCAGAATATAAGTCGCGCCGAGATTTCTTTTAAGTGAGAGATACGTTTTACATTCAGTTCTCACCTCTTCACTGAATGGTAAATGAGATTCGGTTTTCTATTTCCGTTCTCAGTAATTTAACAAGCCGGTTGCCATATATTCTCAGCATCACCCGTAACGGTGCTCTAATCATTATTGATGCAGACTGGTGAATTGGCACACTGAATTTACATTCATGCCGAGGCAGCATCTATTAATCAATGTATCTATCTATCTATCTATCTATCTATCTCCCCCCCCACCTCTCTCTCTCTCTCTCTCTATATATATATATATATACATATATATATAGATAGATAGATAGATAGATATAGATATGTGTATATATATATATATGCGTATATATATAAATATATAAAGTTAGGTTACTTAAGAGTATATTTTAAACAAAAACAGTTAAGATGAGCAATTAACTACATAAAGTAAGGGATGAATAATCAAAGGTATAACTTAATTAAAACACCAGAACAAAAAGGAAAAATAGAAGAAAGTAACACTTTTTTATAGTTTTTGATTTTGATTATTTAAAGCGTTCGATCATAGTTTTTTCCTCTATATTGCTTTTATATATTAGACGAATCTATATTGCTTTTATATATTAGACGAATCTATATCGCTTTTATATATAAGACGAATCTATATTGTTTTTATATATTAGACGAATCTATATTGCTTTTATATATTAGAGGAATCTATATTGCTTTTATATATTAGACGAATCTATATTACTTATATATATTAGACGAATCTATATTGCTTTTATATATTAGACGAATCTATATTGCTTATATATTAGACGAATCTATATTGCTTATATATATTAGACGAATCTATATTGCTTTTATATATTAGACGAATCTATATTGATTTTATATATTAGACGAATCTATATTGCTTTTATATATTAGACAAATCTATATTGCTTATATATTAGACGAATCTATATTGCTTATATATATTAGACGAATCTATATTGCTTTTATATATTAGACGAATCTATATTGCTTTTATATATTAGACGAATCTATATTGCTTTTATATATTAGACGAATCTATATTGCTTTTATATATTAGACGAATCTATATTGCTTATATACATTAGACGAATCTATATTGCTTTTATATATTAGACGAATCTATATTGCTTTTATATATTAGACGAATCTATATTGCTTTTATATATTAGACGAATCTATATTGATTTCATATATTAGACGAATCTATATTGCTTTTATATATTAGACGAATATATATTGCTTTTATATATTAGACGAATCTATATTGCTTTTATATATTAGACGAATCTATATTGCTTTTATATATTAGACGAATCTATATTGCTTTTATATATTAGACGAATCTATATTGTTTTTATATATTAGACGAATCTATGTTGCTTTTATATATTAGGCGAATGCTTTTTCTGTAATCCTTATTTACTTATTCTCTCTTCGTTTTTACTCTCACCATCTTCGTCTCTGTCTTTATTATCTTGGTCTTTTTTCTTTTAGTTTCCCCCGTCTTTATGATCCTATTACTTTATAGTGACCCCTTTTTTTTTAATTTGTCATTATGATTTACCTATATACTACCTTTCTGTTTTTAAGTCTTCTTATATACCTCTTTTCTTTATCTCCTATTATATTATTTATAATTTTAATATTTTTTTCATTATTTTATACTTACATTTAATACTCCCTAATTTCTTATTCAATTAAATTTTCAATGTAAATTTTATAAAACCAGTATATATCTATACTTACATTTCGTATAATCCTGGCTCTTCTCATTTTCTGATGAGAAGCAATAAGCTTCGTAGTGACATGTCTTGAAGAGGTTTTTCTTATCTCTCTTCTCTCGTTTACTTTCCTTTAATGTTTAATAATAAAGTTATATATGACTGCTATTATTCATATTTAACTTATATATATATATATATAAGTTAAATATGAATAATAGCAGTCATATATATATATATATATATATATATATATATATATATATACTAGCTGTACCCTGCCACGCGTTGTAGTGGCTCAATTTGGTGTAATGGAAAATTTAATAAAAAGAGAAAATGCATGTTTCTTATATTAGTACAGCAATCCACTGCAAAAAGTGAAAAAGAAGGCGAAAATGAAAAAAAAATGGTACTCTTGCAGAATTTGATCTGGATCCTCGGGAGTGTCTGTCAATCATTCATGGTTTGGACTTGACCAAGAATCAGTGGATGAAGCCGAAGGTAGCAAAAATGTTGAAATTCTAAATCTGTTTTTTTTTGTTGTTGTTTTACAAAAATGTGAGTTAGTAATTAATATTTGGTTGATGATGGGGGATGGGGGTTACTATACACAGATTCGAAAAAGTTGTCCAAAAACAAATAAATGAATGGTAAGGTAAGTTACGTTTCTACCTAATTGGATAATTGTTTAGTGTTTTTATGTAATGTAAAATGTTTAATTGGCTCAAAAAACAGAAATGGTCGCGGACTCTGTTGAATACGTTAAGTTTAGGAAAGTAAATTTAAAACTAAAAACTATACAAAACAGTGCCTGAAACTCACCGAATATATGTTACCATGACATAGGCTGGTATAATCGATGGGTTTCTGACAGTATTTTGTATAGTGTTTTTTAGTTTTAACTCACTTTCTCTAACTTAAAGTAATCAACAGTGTCCACCACCATTTGTAGCTTTCAAATATCCCGATAAACACTGTTTTTCGAGCCGACTAAACGTTACATTAAATGAAAAGGGTTTGTATTACTAAACACAGATACAAAGAAGTTGTCAAAAAATAAATATATAACAAATAAATGTTATCAAAGGCAAGAAAAGTAAATGTTCTACCTAACTGGATAAGATTTTAGTGTTTTTATGTAATGTATAATCGGTTCAAAAACATTCAATGTTTATCGGTATATCTGAAAAATACATATGGCGGCAGACTGTATCGAACACGTTAAGTTTGGGGAAATTTTGTGAAAATGAGTTTAAACTAAAAAAATATACAAAATACTGTTAGGAACTCACTCAATATATGTTACCATGACGTAGGCTGGCATATAATCGGTGGTTTTAAACTTTTGCTCGATACAGGTAACGACTTTTAAGAGACCCTTTTAGTGATTACCTGGTTTGAGGATATGTGTACAACTAAACGGCAAATCTGCTCCAAAAAATCGGTATTATTTTACTTTAAGGCCCGTTTCACTTTCATATATAACGAACTATTTTATTGTAGATTTTGGTCTGCTAAAAACGAATCTGCAAACCGTTTCCATAGCAAAAAGAAAGTTTTCATGATATTCATGAAATTACTTTTTCGAAAAGTGGGTGATCACTTTTCAATATAAATTTAACTTAGAATGAGCACCCACTTTCTGGCCACATGAGAGAGGGGAATTTTTCTGTGTTTCTTGGCTAAAAAGTTTTTTGTTTGATTTCTTTTGCATGGTAATAACCCCTGAACTCTGGGACTATTTTCCATTTCATAGCCGTAGCCTTCGTTTACGCTATGCGTGAGCATAAACGAAAGCTGTTTAGCCAATAAACATGGGAAAAAATCCCCCTCTCTCAGGTGGCTAGAAAGTGGGTGCTCATTTTAAGTTAAATTTACATGGAAAAGTGATCGCCACTTTTTCGAAAAAGTAATTTTTTAACATCATAAAAACTATTTTTTTGTGACGGAAACGGTTTGCAGATTCGTTTTTAGCACACCAAAATCTACAAAAAAAATGTTGTTATTTACGAACGTGAGACGCACGGCCCTTAATTGAAAATTATATAAAAAATCCGGGGGAAAATAGTTTTCAATAAAAACAGCAAATGAATTCGATAGAAAAAAAATGGATGCTATTTTTTTTCTGTTTTCTGTGTGTTTTTTACACACAGAAAACAGAAAAAAAAAATAGCATCCATTTTTTTTCTATCGAATTAAAAAAAAAATGTTTTGTTTGATTTCTTTTGCATGGTATTAACCCCTGAACTCTGGGACTATTTTCCATTTCACAGGCCTAGCCTTTGTTTATGCTATGCGTGAGCATAAACGAAAACTGTTAAATATGCTTTCGCGTACCAAACTGCCTTGTCAAAAACCTTTAAGCCAATAAACACGAAAATAAATGCCCCTTCCTCAGGTGGTCAGAAAGTGGGTGCTGATTTTTAGTTAAATTTACATGGAAAAGTTATCACCCACTTTTCGAAAAAAATTTTTTATTCAGATCATGAAAACTATTTTGGTACTCCTTGGGCGTTGAGTTCCATGGCGACCCGCAGAATTATTTAATGATCGTTCCCTTAGTAACCCCCTAGTCAAGGCTAACGCATGCGCACGTAACATTTTTTATTTATTTAATTATGTAGTGGAGTTTCTATACTGATAGGTGTTTTTGAAATTTTTTTCACTGGATTATTATTGATTGAACACTAACCAGATTATGAAAAATAATTGAAAAAAAAAATTATTTCAACATTTGAAAGGGGTACTCACTTTTTAGTTACCACGTTCTGGTAAATCGGTCACTCATTTTTTTTCCTAAATACGGAAGTGTCTTCGGGAGATATAAAATGGTCGCATGTTGACGAAGCAATGTATCGGGAGGCGTACGGGATGAAAAATTATTGGTAAATTTTTTAGATTAAGTCCACCTCCTCAATTTTCTTTTAAATGACGACTTGAAATGGTTTTCGACTATGCTGAATACGAAAATCGCATTGAAATTTTGCAGAAATAAGTAGTTATCAAGATATAAAAAGTTGTATTATTCATTGTAATCTTTGGCGGCCATCTTTTTTACGTGTGGGTATTTGTTTATGGCGCGTGTGCACGTAAAAAGATGGCCGCCGAAGAATACAATGCATGATACAAAAATTTATTTCCGCAAAATTTCAATGCGGTTTTCGTGTTCAGTATACTCGGAAACCCATAAATGTCGTCATTGAAAGGAAAATTGTGGAGGTGGGCCTAATCTAAAAGAATACCAAATTATTAAACATTTCTCCAGCATGTTAGTGAAATTTATAATACTTAAAAAAAAATAAAAGTTTTGACAAAAAACAAAAAAACTACCCTTTCATAAAAACAATTAAATTTTTTTTTAATTGTTTTTATGAAAGGATAGTTTCAAACTGACTTTTAACTAAATAAGTAAAAAAAAAATTTAAAAACTCGAAACTTTATTTTCATAAAAACTATAAAAAAAAGTCACGTTCAATCTATTTTTTCATTTGAGAAACAAATATATTTCTGACTTACAAATGCGGTAGAGGCTCATATAATTTTTACTTCCTATGGTTCTGATATACCGCGATTTTATTGCTTACAAAATGGGTGACTGATTTATCAGAACGTTGTAACTAAAAAGTGAGCACCACTTTCAAATGTCGAAATAATGATTTATTTTTTTTAATAATCTGTTTAATTAGTGTCCAATCAATAATAATCCAGTTAAAAAAATTCCAAAAAACTATAAGTATAGAAATTAAGCATGTTAACTCTTTTCATAAATAATTTTTTTTAAAGTAACTAAACCATTTAGTGATAATTTGTCACGTGTACAAACATTTATTTATTTACGTAGGCTTAACTCTTTTCATGAATAAGAAAAGTTTTACTCTTTAAGAATAATAAAAGGAAAAAGTTACTGAACATTTATAAAAGGAAAACATAATTTCTCATGTACTTACTTCTTTTCATGAAGGCCAGAGGAATAGTTGCCCGGAAAGTCGTGAAACAGCAACTAATAAAGATGAGAATAATAGTCCGCAATAAATAAAAATGGTGCTAATGCAGAGAGCGATCCGCGCTATTTTTTAAATCATATTGCCACGTTTAATTAAAGTTTTACGATATGTTTTTTTTTATTATTCAATTGTAATTGACAGAATAGGTACAAAACATCCTCCCCTCCCCATGTTAAGAATGACTTTTTAAATAATAACATTATTTCAGCACGGATCACTCTCTGCATGAGTATCAGAAAAATTAATACAAATAATACTTATCTCAATAAGTGAAAGGCTAATTTCTAACGGAAATAAAATGGCGATAATCTCGCAGTTACGAAAAATATTTTTTATTTAATTTAATATTTTTACGGAGTAAAGATATAGAACCATATTTTATTCATGATCACATCGTGATCCAAAAAAAACATGTTTAATGCGTTGAAACTGATTCAAACATCGCTTGGTATTGTAGATAATTGTTATTGGCCGTGTTACATTTTTTAAAATTTCATCACCTTATAAAAAAGCGCCTGCTAAATGATTTTTGTACATTGGTTATGATTTCAGAGGCATAGCCTACCAAAGTGTTTAACATATGTTAATTAAACGGCTATATGCAATTATAAAAAATATTGTACCTAAAATGTTATTCTTGCGATTTTTTTTTATTTTAAATATTTTTTCACACAAGAGTCACCACTTATCAAGAGCCGGAGACCACTCCAGGATAAGAGTTATGGAGTGTATCAATGGTGTAATATCGTAGTGTAATAAGAGTGTATCAATGGTGTAATATAGTAGTAAATGTTAGTAGTGGAAATTTCGTAGATTGGATTACTTGAGGGTTCAACAAGACTTTGTTTACGTTAGGCTTAAATTGTAGTCAGCTAGAAAACAGGCTAACAGAAGAACATTCCATGGACATAAAGTTCTAAGACGCTTTGTTCGTGGAATATACGTTTAGGTTTAGGCGCAGGTAAAGAGTGGAGAAAATTATTGGTAGTGGTTTCAGCTAGACAAGCGTCCTTTCTTTAATTTTTACTAACACATTTACACAATATTTACTGATTGTTCAGTGGGTCTACCTGTTAATTTAGAATAAAAAACAATTATTTAAAAGTGTATCATGCAAACATTATGCGAGGTAAATAATTAAAAACTGCTAGATAAAAAAAGAATCGCCGTTGATAAAGAATTAGAGAAGTAGAGGAAGAGCACATATACTTCGATGCGGCGATCCTGGAGTTTGAAATAATAATATACATAATAAACGCATAAACTAAGCTAATAAATTAACATGTTTTTAAGCTTAGCAGAAGTAGCTGCTATTGAAATAAGTTCGTTCTGTAAACAAGTTTACCATCATACTCGCACAGTTTTTTGGAATTAGTTGATGGTTTGCTATGTTTTTATACTTATTAAGTACATTATATTGTATAAAACGCAATGTAGACCTGGTAGAAAAAGCGTTCTATGACTGAGCTAAATTGAGTTGGACTTGCGACTGCCTATCGATATGTTTGCTCGTGTTCTATCGAATAATTTGTTTCTTATATACGGATTTAGAACATGCTATTTTCATAAACATAGTCGTGGAATTGTAGGAGTTAATGCTCTTGAAGCGTGCTGATTCGGTTTAAAATGTGCAACTTCGTATCTGCTTGTGGATACATTGTTCAAGTCATCGTCTTTTTACTGATCAAGTACATATCGTGGCCACTGGAAGATTCGCTTCCAGCTTCGATCTGAGTTGCCTGCTGTGCCGATTTTCTAAACCATAAATAAACTAATGCTTGTTCGCGACGCATTTGGCTGGGATCAATAGTTTAAGTATGGTGGCATTTCGTTGATTGAAAACAATCACGACATATAAAAAAAGTTATTTATTTCTGTTCTCTATACTGATCAATCAAAATCAATTCAACAGCATCAAAAAACAACTATTTTTTACATACTTTGAAATGTTTGTGGTATTGAAAGCCGAAATATGATTAAAAATAACCAAACAGGTTTCGAAATATAAGATTTTATATAACAGAATTTCAAAATTAAAATAAGCACACACACACACACACACACACACACACACATATATATATATATATATATATATATATATATATATATATATATATATATATATATCTACAATTATATAAATGTGACTTTGCCTGTGTGTGTATGTGTTCGTTCGTTATGGATTTAAAAACCCTTGCACGTCCGTTTATGGAATTTTACACATAGGTTCTCAGTGTGTCTGGGTGTGTTTACGGGTACCTATTGCATCGGAAAGCTTTCCTAAATCACCATCAACTACTATTAACAATGCTTTTATTTATTTGCTATTTCCGATTTGATCGGCCATTTCTCCAATTCGTTGCCTAGCAACGGCGAGCAACGGCGACCAACGCTACTTAACCCTTCTACGTTTTGGAATAGTTGCTACTACAACTGCTCCTACTAATACTGCTACTCGCTGCCGACGCACACATTTACATTTAACAAATTCGAGCAGACGGTAACTTACATTTTTTTCTAATTCAAACAAACAAAAAATTCATAACAACAATAATACAACATTGTTTATTTTTACATTTACATTACTTATGCATTTAGAAAGCATTTCTCAATATTATTACTTTTCGCATTTAATCTTCTCATACTTTTATACATATTTATTATATCTTCAATTTTTGACACCTAATGTAGAGGTTTTCAAAACTTTACATTTTAATCCCAATATTTCTACGTTGATGTAACGGGGACTTTACAAATACTGATTGCCTTTTTCCTGGACATCCATTTTTTTCATTTGATTTTACACCATACATTTATACATATTTATACATATTTATTGTACCTTCAAATTCATTTATTTCACGTATATCTTACTTTGTTTTATTTATATAAATATAGAGGTTTTTCCAACTGTACATTTTAATCCCAATATTTCTACATTGATGTATTGGGGAAATTACACATACTGATTGCCTTTATTTTTATTTTATTTTATACCATACACACTACCTAAATATTGACTCTTTCAACAATTGTTTCGGCAGCATTCCATTTCAATTCCACACACACCCGCAGAGTAATTTCGCAACAATGCCACCCAAAAAAAATCAGCTCGGAAGGCGCACGAAAGCAGCGACTACTGTTAGGAACATCAGAGCAAGCCTAGACTACGATGAAGTAGAATTATTACGTTCTCGCGAAGCACAGCGCATGTCTCAGACCAGATCTTCTGAAACACTTACTCAACGGACTTATCGTTTATCTAGACATACTGCAGCCATGGCTCAACTACGTTCTTCACAAACTGCAGAGATTCAGGCCAACCGTAGAGCAGCCAATGCTGCAAGTACCTCTTCTGCAAGGGCCAACGAATCTACAGAAAGGACAGCTCGGCGGAGAGCAGCTAACGCAGCCTCCACAGCTTCAGCACGAGCTGCTGAATCTACTGAAGCGAGGGTCAGACGACTTGCCCGAGATAACACATCCAGAGCCGCCATTCGGTCATCTCAGCCACCAGAAGCTCGAAGGATACGAGTTCAGGCTGTTACTCGGAGATTTCATGCCTCTCGCGGCAACATATGCCCTTCACCGGAGTTTTGGTTACGCAAAGCATTGAACTATGACGCCAACTATGACTTCTCTACCCGGCAGGATCTTAGCATTGGTTCGATGAATTGCATATGTTCATTCTGCAAAGCTAAAAAATGGCCGGCAGAACCTCCAAGCCTATGCTGCTCTTCGGGTAAAGTTAAACTACCATCCCTACAGACTTTACCTCAACCACTGCGAGACCTACTTTTGGGCATGACTGATGAATCTAAATATTTTCGGAAATCCATTCGACTTTTCAACTGCTACTTCCAAATGACATCATTTGGTGCAAACATTGTCCGTGAAAGCGGCTGGAATCCCGCATTTAAGGTGCAAGGCCAAGTCTACCATCTAATAGGGTCCCTTTTACCTGATGAGACCGTACAACCATCATTTTTACAACTCTACTTCATCGATCATACGACGCACTACAATATCCCCTACTATTTCCTTACGGTGACGATGGATACCATTTTCACATACCATGTCAACAAAACTTGGGACAAACGACCATCAATCCCAAAACTATTACATGCAGAGCATATTACGCATACAGACTGATGGTTCGCGACGACGATTTCAACACTCTCCTTCGGAGTGGACCTCTTCTGCAACAATACATAGTCGACATGGCAGCAAAAATGGAATCTGAAAGGCTCCTATATATTCGGGTTCACCAAAAACAGCTTCGGTCGTCTTCATACATACATCTGCACGATGGCATGAGAAATGAAACTGACCCTAACACTGTTGGAAAACTGACAATTCTTCCGTCCACATACATCGGTGGCCCGCGTTATATGCATGCCCGCACACAAGACGCAATGACGTACGTCCGCTATTATGGCCGACCGGATTTGTTTATTACCTTCACCTGCAATCCATCATGGGAAGAAATACGAGATGAACTGTTTCTGGGTCAAGAACACTACGACCGACCTGATCTCATTGCCCGTGTTTTCCGGCTTAAATTGTGCAAACTCATGGATCTTATAGTCAAGGGTGAAGTCTACGGCCGAGTAAGGTGCCACATATTCACTGTAGAGTGGCAAAAAAGAGGCCTTCCGCATGCCCATATCTTAATCTGGCTGTGTGAACGGATTCAATCCACTGATATTGACAAAATTATCTCAGCCGAGATTCCCGATCCTGGATTAGACCCACAGCTTTACGAAATTGTCAAAGCAACGATGGTTCATGGACCCTGTGGTCCTGGCCAGAAAGCTCAATCATGCTGTAAAAAGAAATCGGTGTGCGCTTGCGGCTACCCACGGAGATTTGTCAATGCTACACAAACAGGAGGTGATGGTTACCCACTTTACAGGCGACGGAGTCCAGGTGATGGCGGCCATACGATGATAGTCGGTCGGAGCACTGTTGATAACCGATGGATAGTACCGTACTGTCCCTTGCTGACGAAAATTTTCCAATCGCACATCAATGTGGAGTTCTGTCACTCAGTGAAATCCATTAAATATATCTGCAAATACATCAACAAGGGAAGCGATGCTGCAGCGTTTGCTGTTCAGCGCGACGGTTCTCGAGACGAGCCATCTGCTCATGTCATTGGACGTTTCCTGCGTTGCGGTGAAGGTGTATGGCATTTTTACTCATTTCCCTTGCACCAAAGATATCCTGCAGTTATACAACTCGCTGTTCACCTTGAAAATGGGCAAAGAGTTTACTTTTCTGCCGGCACTGCTAATCAGGTGGTGGAGCATCCACCAGAAACTACGCTTACTGCCTTCTTCAAACTATGCGGCCATGATGAGTTTGCAAAGACGCTTTTGTATCCACAGATCCCTTCCTACTACACTTGGAATAACAAACAGTGGACTCGCAGGAAGTGTGGAGACCCTGTCGATGGCTTCCCAGGGGTTAAATATGATTCCTGTCTCGGGCGAGTTTACACAGTGCCACCACGTCAACATGAGTGCTTCCATCTTCGTCTTCTCCTTCACGAAGTCCGTGGCCCTATAAGTTTTGATGACATAAAAACTGTCGATGGCGTCCTGTGTGAAACCTTCCGTGATGCATGCTCCCAGTTGGGACTACTTGAAAACGATTCTCAGTGGGATGCCGCCATGACAGAAGGAAGTCTATTCAAATCTCCCCATGCTCTACGGTCGCTCTTTGCAATTATGATAGTATGGTGTGACTTGAGCGATCCAAAACATCTATGGATGAAATTTCGTAACTTCATGACCGAAGACATTTCCAGAAGAGCCCAACTTGAGAATACATCGGTGGAGCAAGACTACTCCCAAGTGATTTACAATGAAGGGCTAATTTTCCTCGAAAACCTCCTTTTGGAAATTGGTGGTTCCACTTTACCATCATATGGCCTACCTGCCCCCATCTGCCATGAAGGGAATAGTTTGAGCCTAAATTTACTGCGTGAAATATGCTACTCACCTACAGAACTTAATGCGTACATTGCTGAGAATGAGCCTAAACTGTTGCCTGAACAACTGAACGTCTACCATATGATCAATGAAAATGTTCAACAGAACCGTGGAGGAATATTTTTCTTGGACGCACCTGGTGGCACAGGAAAAACCTTTGTCACCAAATTAATACTTGCCCATGTGCGACGGAGTGGAGCTGTCGCTATAGCTGTTGCAACCTCTGGAATTGCTGCAACTTTACTCCCTGATGGCAGAACGGCACATTCAGCTTTAAAATTGCCCATCAACTACACACAAACTGAATTCCCAACATGCAACATCGAAAAGAATTCGGATAAAGCTGTTTTGTTACGCAGATGCAAACTCATCGTATGGGATGAATGCACGATGGTGCACAAAGTTGCGTTGGAAGCATTGAACAGGACCCTTCAAGATTTACGCAACTGTGACAACATCATGGGTGGATTAACAGTTCTGCTGTGTGGAGATTTCCGACAAACACTTCCTGTTGTCCCAAAAGGGACACGCGCTGATGCTGTTCAAGCATGATTAAGTTCACCATTTAAAACTCACAACAAATATGCGTGTCCACCTTAGCCGCAACCCAGATGCTGCTAATTTCTCTAATGCACTTCTGGAACTTGGTGAAGGACGTACTCCCACAGACACTGAAGATTACACAAATGTTGAACACATATCAACCATCGTTGAAACGCCAACCCACCTATACCAGGCAGTTTTCGAGAACATTCAGAAAAACTACAGGGACTTTGATTGGCTCGCCACGAGAGCGATTCTGGCTCCAAAAAACGCCTCCGTCAATGCGATTAACTACAGACTTTTGGAACTCATCCCGGGAGAGGAACGTGTCTATAAATCCATTGACCGCACACCTGATACTGCTGATCTGGCTGATTACACGGTGGAGTTGCTAAACTCCCTAGAACCACCTGGCCTGCCACCCCACATACTCCGACTTAAGGTTGGAGCTCCTATAATGCTCATTCGTAACCTCATACCACCAAAGCAATGTAATGGAACCCGCCTCGTGGTAACATCCCTGTCACCTAATATTATCGAGGCCAAAATATTGACTGGCTGTGGAAAAGGAGAGACAGTGCTAATTTCGAGGATACCCCTATATCCATCAAATCCAGACCTGGGCATTTACTTCAAGCGATCACAGTTCCCTGTGAAACTGTGCTTCGCGATGTCCATCAACAAATCCCAGGGCCAAACCTTTGACGTTGCAGGCATTCATTTACAGGAGCAATGTTTTTCTCACGGTCAGCTCTATGTAGCTGCCTCACGTGTGGGCTCACAATCCAAACTCTTTGTGTTTTCTCCTAAAACACTTGCTAAAAATGTTGTTTACAAAGAGGTTTTATAATTTTTCAACAATTTTACACCTCAATTTCTCCTCTCTATTAACCGTGTTTATTCCTTCTAAAGCTTTGCCAGCACCCAGTAAAGAATTCACTAACCTGGATTCTTTTTTGTAACAAAATGAAAACAATTTCATGTATTTACACAGTAACCTCTATGGAAAGAGAAATAGAGTGAAAATATGAATTTGGCAAAACCTAGAGTGCCCTTAAATATATTCAGAAGCATTTGCGGTCCTTATAATTCTTTCGTCTTTATTTGGTTGCCAACTCTGCATAATTAGATTCATTCTGATCAACCCTAAACAATTGTATTGGCTATGGAATAACATTTTAGCAGTACAACAGTAAATTATTTTTCTGTTTTTTGAACGTCCATTGAACAAACAACTGATCCTGAAGAAATTGCAAAACAGTCTACACACATATTAGTGAAAATGTGATTCAGAAGTTTCAAAGACATTGGTCTAAAAAACATAGACCTCATCAACCAAGCATAAGTACTATGCCCGGCAACATAAGGTAAGGAATTTTTTGCCATAGTTGACTAATTGTAAAACTATACAGCTACAACGACATAAATTCTTAAAACGAATAGATGGTCAATATTGAACCTGTGGTTTCTTTCGCATAGAGTTAAATAAATCATGGCTCCCAAAACCTTACCATAGTATTTGGTTTTGAGCTGGAAGAATAGCTGCTAAGGGGACAAATCAGATGTGGAAGCTACATTGATCAGTAAGACGTCAATATAACCAACTTTACTAAAATAATTTAAGGATTACAAAAAAAAAAAATACTGAATGTACAGACAATAAGCATTAAGATGGCATTAAATCACCCCCCCGAACAACGTCGGGTAATACTGCTAGTATATATATAAGCACGCCTGATTGAACACGACAGAGTTATTCTTTTTTCCGATCTTTCTGGATATATTTTTCATTTGCCGAGCGGTCTTTTTAATTTCAGCAGCTATGTTATATAAAATGGCGCCTAAAAGTTGTTTTATATAACATGCCCGCTGAAATTGTAAAGAACGCTCAACAAATGGAAAAGATATCCATGAGGATCGGAAATAAGAATAACTGTCATGTTCAATCAAACGTGCTTTAATATATATATATATATATATATATATATATATATATATATATATATATATATGTATATACGAGGGGCGTTCAATAAGTAATACCCCTGAGCCACTTCCAGTGGTCTGATCGAGCTGAAATTATGCATGTGCAATGATTTATATCTCTACAGATTATGTGGCAAATCACAGCTCTAAACTAATTGTGGTTTCTGTTTTACAGGTGTTTGAACTGAGTCAGGTGTGAAATGGAGCTTGTTGAATGTCGAGCAGTGATCCGGTTTTTGTATTTGAAAGGACGCACACCACAGGGGAATTTTGATGAAATGAAAGAAACTTATGGTGATAATGCCCTATGATATGACCTTGTAAAACGCTGGCATCGTGAATTAAAACACGGCCGGAAGTCTGTGGAAACAGCTCACAAACCTGATCGCCCCCTTCTGCCATAAATGAGGCATCTGTTCGTCAAGTTGAGACTGATAATTTGGAAGATCGGCGCATTACTATTCGTCAAACAGCCCAAGATGTCAAGATAAATACAGCGTCTGTGGAAACTATCATTTATGATCATTTGCATATGCATAAGGTGTCTGCCAGATGGATTCCCAGGTTGCTCACACCATTCCAGAAGTGAGAACGCGTCGAATGCTCAAGGATTAATTTGGAGACGTGCCGAAAAGATTAGTCAAAGTTTTTCAAAGGACTGATTACACAGGATGAAACCTGGGTCCGTCACTATGATCCAGAGACCAAAGCCCAGTCAATGCAGTGGAAGCACTTGTACTCACTACCTCCAAAGAAGGCAAGGGTGCAGCTCTCCGCTGGCAAGGTCATGCTCACAGTTTTCTGGGATCAGGATGGAGTAGTGATGACAGATTTCCTGGCAAAGGGTACCACAATTACAGGAGCCAATTATGCTTCACTTTTGAGGAAATTAAGGGAAGCTATCAAAATCGCATGTCGCCAGATCAGAAGCACGGGCGTGTGGTTATGAAACCCGCCCCATCCTCCCTACTCTCCTGACATTTAAACTCTTCCCAGCCATGAAGTTGTTTTTGAAAGGAAAGCGTTCTCCAGATGATGCAGCCTTGATTTTTTTAAGTCACGTCGTGATTGGAGGACCAACCTGGGGTGTTCTACAAAAACGGTCTCTAGAGCTGCATCAAACGATGAGAGAAATGCATAAATCTGGGTGGTTCCTATGTAGAGAAAGACTAATAACTGTGCCAAGTTTCGTTGCTCTACTCTATGGGAAGTCGGCCAGGGGCATTACTTATTGCACGTCCCTCGTATATATATAAATATATATAATATAATAATTGTGTTTTAATATATGGGTAAGTGTTTGTTTTACTCATTTAGAATGCTTTAAATCTTTACTGCCCACTCACTTTGCGACCAAATTTTAAACAATTGTTACAGTTGGTACGTAACCTTCTCTGCTATATTTTAAAATATTTATTTTAATTTTCGATCATTAAAACAAAAGTTATAATAAAATTACTGGCGTTCAAAAATCTTCAAAATAAGTAAGGAATGTTAGAGACGTTTTATTCTGATTGACTATTGGTTACGAAAGCAGCTTTCTCAATATTGACGTTTTCAAGACGCTTTATTCTGATGGCTGTTGTTACGATTTCTTCTGACTGGCATAGAAACTTTTTTTTTGCTGGTGACACCTTCTTACATCGTAGGAATGTCACTCGCATGCCATCTTACTTGGGTAATAGAGAGATTTTTTTTAAAAAGTGATGTTCTTTACCGTTCTAGGGCTGATAACCTTTCGCTTACAACGTCACCCGTTTATTCTGTTTCTCTCTTTTTTGTCCTTTCTTTCTGTTTATTTACTTAATTACGACTTTTATTTGAGTTTTTATTTAGTCAATTAAAGAAGTTAGAAATGTTATTTATGGATTTTTGATATTGAACACCAAAAGAAAGTATTATTTTAAAGCGAAGCCTCGAAAATTTATGTATTACATAGAAAAATGCGAACGTGAAAAATAATATGTTAAAGATTAAACTAAGATAAGTAAAAGGACTAGTTGGTCAAATTGGAAAAAAGACAACATATTCCAGTAAAAATATAATAATTTTGTATTTTTGCAGCATTGATAATTTTTGGAAAATTTAATTTAGCATTAGTGTAATCAATATGGTTTCCGTTCTGCTAGATCTACAGCAGATGTGCTTACAGTTATATCTCATAGGATTAGCAAATCTCTCGACGGAGGCAACCTTTCTAGGGCAATTGCTCTTGACATATCTGAGGCCTTTGATAGGGTATGGCATAAAGGTTTACTTCATAAGATCTCTAGCTATGGTATTGCTGGAAATGTCTTCTCAATTATTAAATCATTTCTTTCTGATAGGTTCATAAGAGTAGTAGTTGAGGGGCAAAAATCTGAAGCTCACAGTATTATTTCCTGATCTACATTAATGATCTTCCAAATCACATCCTTACATCATTTGTAGACATCTATGCTGACGACACTACCATTTATGGTAGCACATCTAAGACAGTAAACGACCAAGTTCTCTCCAATTCTCTCTCCTCTTATCTTGAGCAAGTAGTACAATGAGGTAAAGAATGGCTGGTTACTTTTAATGCATCTAAAACCAAGCTTCTCTCTTTACATCGTCAACATTCTGATCCACATCTGACATCAATTGAAATGAATGGCTCTCGTCTTCAGGAGGCCTCAAGTTTTGACAAACTTCTTGGCTTGACCATTACTCCTGATCTTAAATGGAACACGTACATCAAATCTGTTGCCAAGGCCGCTGGAAAAATAGTGGGATCTTTCTATCGATCCAGTAGATATCTCACTGCTGATGCTATTCTCTATCTATATAAGAGCCAGGTACGTTCAAGGATGGAATACTGTTGCCACATCTGGGCAGGAGCTGCTAGAAAGGACTTGGCCTGCCTTGATAGAGTTCAAAATAGACTTCGTAGCCTCATAGGAGATGTCCTTTTCTCTTCCTTGCAACCTTTATCTCACAGAAGAGATGTTGCGAGTTTGTCTCTGATGTATCGTTATTTTCATGGACAGTGTTCGAATGAGCTTCAATCTATGGTCCCCCCTCGCCAAACTTTCACAAGAAACACTCGTCTAGCTGTAAACACTATCAATAATTCCCCCCACTCTTTATCTGTGCCTAAACCTAAACGTAGATTCCATGAACAAAGCTTTTTTCTTAGAACTGCACGACTGTGGAATTGTCTTCCGTTTTCCTGCTTTCCGGCTGACTACAATATGGTTGTCTTCAAGTCTAACGTAAATAAGTTCTTGATGAGCCGTTCCATATAAGTTATCAACTTTACCAAATGTTCATTACCAATGATTACTATAATGTCCAATTTCTACTGTACACGCTTTAACCTTATCCTTGAGTGGCCTCTTGGCCTTGATAATGTGGTGATGCCTATGTAAAAAAAAATCAGTTTTTTTGAAAAACTTGGATTGATCTTCTTAACACATCTCCAAATTCATCCTCGAGCATTCGACGCGTTCTCACTTTTGGAATGGTGTGAGCAACCTGGGAATCCATCTGGCAGACTCCTTATGCATATGCATATGGTCTTAATGTTAGTTTTTAGTTTTAAATTTGTTATATCATCTGAATTTTTATTTACACTATCTTTTAGCAAGAATAATTTCTGATTAAATCTGCATATTTGATTTACGCTATATTTTAGCAAGAATTACTATTTCAATGCCGACAGAAAATAGAACTTTATATCATTTGAAAATAACTCAACTTCGCGTCCTAGACAATTCTGAAGAGATTATCCCGATGCAACGAGAAATACATGTATTCGACTAGCTGTATGTATGTTGTTCTACGTTGCCGTGTATAAATTACTCCAGTATATTCGTGTTGAAAACGTTGGTAACTAATACGTGGACACATGGGCAATCAACAATTCCCACATTAATCAACAATCACGAGGTTGTTTATCAGCAACCGGGAAGACTAACATGCTTGCCAGTCGGTTTACCTCAATTTCCACACTGACCCTTTCAAACTCTCCTTAACTTTCCTTTGCGGACAGACGCAACGTTAGACGATCTGAAATTCACCCCTGCTCAGGTGCATGCTATCATAAAAAACATTGACACTTCAAAAAATGGTGGACCCGATATCATCCCGGCTGTGCTATTAAAAATGTGCTCAGCCGTTGGCCTAACGTTCAAAGGCAACATGAGTTGGAACAATTTCATTGAAAACATTGCTAGAACCGCTGCGAAGAAGGGGGGCTCTCTCTACCGTGCTAGAAAACTACTAACATCCGAAAGTGTCCTGTACCTCTATAAGATAACTATCCCCCCATGTATGGAGTAATTTTGTCATATTTGAGCTGGTGCATCTGCCACTAGTCTCCCGCTCCTAGACAAGGTTCAAAAGAGAGTCGCAAATCAGATAGGTCCTGAACTGTCATCTAAGCTTCAGCCTCTGTCCCATCAACGAAAAGTTGTGTCCGTCTGCCTGTTCTACATGTATTTTAATGGTGACTGCTCTGAGGAACTGCAAGCACTTGTGCCCCCACGCCGTAAACACCCTCCACAAACGAGACAGGCAGCTGAATCCCACCCCACACGGTAGAGATCCCTGGATGTAAAGGATCCTTCTACTCCAGTAGTTTCTTCCCCAGAACCGCTAGACTTTGGAATTCCATTCCGAGTCCCTGCTTCCCCTACTGACATGCAGAAGTTCAAGTGTAACGTGAGCCGATATTTTGCTGTCTAACTCCATACATATTAGTGCAGTAGCTTTTGCCCCTTATAGTAGCCCCCTACACCAAAGTGGCAATGTGCCTTGTTTAGAGAGAAAATGTAAAAAAAAAAAAAAACATATTTGTCCTGCTCGTGGAATCGAAGATATTCTCTCTATAAACCTTCTTGTTTTGCCGTCTCCGAGTAAATCTGTGGTTAAACCATTTAGATTAAACGTTTTCCATCAAAGAAAATGACAATGTCGTCATAAGTTTTCAATGAAATCATTCATCATAAGTTGACTCACATGACAGATAATTCACGTTCTCCGATTGTATCCCTCTCTACATTCAAATCTATCCTACTTGTGATTTTCAACGTAAGGCATAACAATAATAATTCCAATATTAGTTGATGAATCCACAGAACTAAACGTGTGCGGTAGACCACATCATGGATTTAAACCTTTATATTCTACCAACTCGACTACAGTCTCTGCCTTTTCCGGATGCAATGAAAAGAATGAATTTAATCGTCAGTCCATGATACACGTATATGGAGAGAACTTGCATGTCTTTTAGATACTATCCTCCAGTGTCCTTTTTTATATAGCAAACTGGTATAAGGATACTTTTCCTTAAGTGAATACTCAAAATCACAAATATGATCTATAAGGTAATCGATGCACTGGCTTTTTACTTGTGCATCTTTGCAAATGATGTTGGCTAATGCAATAACATAAAATTAAATACTCCACAAGACGAGTTGAATTCTTATCCTGGCATCTCATAAGACGAGACCACACGAAATATAATATATTAAAATTGTAAATTAGGGATAGGAAAATATTGTTCCCAACTTCCCAACCAACTCAGTGTTGTAGAGATAAAGGCTAACAATCATGGAATATTCGAATATTTCTGTATCTCATATAAAGATCCAAGAAGAAGATCACTTGGTTCATGAAAACGTCAACTGAAGTAAAATAAACCAAATTGAGATGACACATGTGCGTTAAGTCAATGTTTCAGTATAATTAATTTACGTGATTTAGTTTCAAACGATTGGAAAATGAACCGTAGGGATTTGTAGTAGAAGTATTTTATTAAAATCTTTGTTTAAAAGTGTTCTATTATGATGTGCAAAGTATAATAAACAAGAAAGTAATTAATAAAGCATCACGACTGCTTAAAGTTAATTGAATGCTGAACAAATCAGCATATGGCGTTATAGATTAGATTTTATTATATAGATGAGTGACCTTCAATATTGGTAGCTGGTTATTAAAATATGTATCGTCACATACCTGATTACATTTCTACGTATTCCTTACTTTAATATCTGATATTTAGATACGAATTTATACTTTTCATTTTTTTATTATTTGTTCTTGTGTTCTCATCTTAAGTATTATTGTAAAATAAAAGCCTGTGTAAACGTCGCGTATCTTTAGGTTCTTCTCGTCGAACTCGATAATTATTCTCTGGAAGTCAGAAAACAACAGAGAATTTAGCACTTTTGACTCCATTTATAAAAGAAGCATGCTCTAGTTTCTTCAGCAATAACTTTAGCAATTATATGTCTTTTACTGAGGATTGAACCTACAGACTCTAGACGAGTGTTACGTGTAACAAAAATGTGTAAGGAAAAATTCAAGATGGCGCCCGACTCTCTCTTTAACACGGTAAGTTCAGGAAAAGATGTTATAAATGTTGCAGCAATTCAATATCCATTATACATCGGTTCTGCACGGAATCCAACAACGGTAAAATATCCTCACACGGCACGAGAAGCAACAGCCACACGATTCCCCGGCCAACTCAATCGTCACTCTCCGCACGTCTTTCTCATCACCCGCTTTTATCGTCGTTCTAGGCCGGCTAAATTTGCATATTGCGAGAATTCGTGTGACTTTGCGAGACATCATACTTTACAAAAGACGGCGGCCGCCATCTTTGTCTTTCTTTTCTATTTTTGGTCGGTAACGCCGAGCTGGTCTCGAGGTAAGTCTTTTCCCCTCATCCGTTTCTCCCGCGTACCCACACAACACGCAAACACGCGGGCGCTTCTCTCCTGGATGCACGTTACACTCCCCTCTGATCTGATGATCACATAGAGTGCACTGGGGGGGCTTTTAGTGCGTGTGCTTCTGCGAAGAGGTACATTCACTGTTTCAGATTCGGGCTCTGGATCTGGTTCCGCCTCATCAGATGAAGTATCGCTCTCAGTCTCTGGAGGGGGCTCACTGAATACGTGCATTGGCAGCTCATCGCTAGACGCTTCACTGCTTTCTTCTGTAGTTGTGTGACGCACCTCGGTAGCTGGGCGAAGATCTCGCACATGTCGTGGGGTTCCATCGACCAAAACAGACTGTTGGCTAATCACTCCAGATATTTGTCCTCGCTTAAACTTGTCGGTGCACCGATTTCCTGGGGGCCGCATACCATTTGTGAGATACGTATACCCAGCAGTGACCAAGATGGATGTCAGACAAAAGACGGCGGCCGCCATCTTGGTCTTTCTTTTCTATTTTTGGTCGGTAACGCTGAGCTGGTCTCGAGGTAAGTCTTTCCCCTCATCCGTTTCTCCCACGTACCCACACAACACGCAAACACGCGTGCGCTTCTCTCCTGGATGCACGTTACATTACGTTGTACTGAAGATTTCTGCATTCACACACTAATCCCCAACTAAAACAACGTATACCTGAAGAAGGTTGAAAGTTAAATAAGCCGAAAACTTTTGAGAATAACACATACGATGAGAACAGTCGTCTAAAAAGTCAAAAAATCCAAACTATTCCTGCTAATATCAATCTGATTGATCGCATTTAGATATAAACTATGGCCTCATAGAATGATTGGTGTCATTTAATTCGATTGTAATCCCCCACAAGCAACATTATTTTTTGTTAAATATTCTGTATAATATCAGATGCTTACGTTGAGTAATATATTTACATAAATGTTCTTTTTTCAATGTGTTTTTGAAGTTTATCAATAGTATTGACTTTTGATTTTTGTTTTCAAGTGCTTTGCTGGGTGAATTATTAGTTGCTCTTGTTCACCTATTTTCATTATACATTCTTAGGTGCCTTTTATTACTGAGTGAAAAATATAAAACAACTAACATTAAACTATTTTCTTTAACTTTCAAGTGTCTTTGAAAGTCTATTGTTGTCTTTTTGTGAGAATGTTCGAGTTGAAAGGAATCTTTGAGAGCATTTGACTGACATGTTCATGTGATATTAGCCGTAAGATGATTCGCATGAGGAAAAGCGTGGGTGTTCTAGTTTTGATGCATGTATTTTTAATGAAACCAAGGATCCATTAGAGTATAAAAAATCACTGAATATCGTGATGTATGAATGACAAAACGTTTTCAGAAAGTCCATGCTTCTTTTGACAAATTTTTGATAACTTAAACTCTCAGTTGGTTTTCTATTCAGTGATCTCAGTGCCCTTTCGCTGGATGTCTAAACAATGTTCTCCGTATTCGGTTGTAGCGTGTCGTTCAAAAATATACGAGTGTTTTTTTTTATTGCATTTTTATTTAGATAATCTTTTATTATATACATATATATATATATATATATATATATATATATATATATATATATATATATATATATATATATATAGTGTTATAATGGAATAATTCCAGGAGGAAATCCGGGTATGAGAGCTCAATGTGGTAAACGGAGCAATAACATAAAAATATACCACGGAAATTACATAATTGTCGATGCAATAATTTATTTCAACCTTTTGGTATTTTCAAGCATATAAACTATATAATTACATTTTTGATACTGAAATAAAGAAAGAAAAAGAATCGGGCCCCGACCGTCAAAAACCAGAAGTGGTGGTAGTAGCAATCCACTTAATACATTTTATAGAGAGGGTGGGAATTAAGTTAGTATGGGAGGGATTTTAAAAAAAACAACAACAAGAACATTATGACACTTATAACGGCTGTCCGGTAGCCCGACGTAACAACAGACACACACACACGCACCCAACCCACACACACACACACATACACCCCCCCTAAATATGCACGTGTTACACGTAAATGCCTTGACACGCGTTTACTAATCTAGGAAGAAGAGGGAGAAATATACGGATATAGAGAGAAGGAAATAAACTGCGCGTAAGGGAAAGAGAAGAAGAAAGAAAAAAGAAGAGAGTGACCATCCGCTGTCTGTCATATGGTTTAAATAGTCTAGAATCTCTGAGAAAGAGAAGGGAAAGAAAATGAAGATTATACGCGCGTCATAGAGTTGATTGAGTCATGGAAAATAAGTCTATTAAAAGATAAATAAAAAAAGTTTATATACAAAGTTTTAAAACTATCTGTATGTTATCATGTTAAACTTAGTTTGAAATAAATATTATCTTATAATACATTAAAATTTTCTATATTGTATTTGTAATATATTACTATGAATTCAAAAAATTGAGTCTTATGTAGTTAATATTTTATATATTTTATGTAATTAATTTTATTGGTGATTATAGCGGTCGTTGTAATTTTGCTCACTAATATTTCACTTCCTAATTGATTAAGATGCAGAAAATTGCATTATTAGTCGCCCCCAATTCCATATGACGTATTTAGTTTCAGTTAATATATACTTTTATTCATTCCTTACACAAAAGTACTTTCATGCACGCATAAAGAAATAAATAAAAAAATAGTTATTATTTTAAAGTTTTGTGTTAATTTATATTAAATCTAATAATGTATAGTGATAGTATTTGATCTTTTGGACCTAAATCAGTTTAATAACTGAAGAGAAAATATTTTTAAAGCTATCTCATTTATTTATAAGTAATTTGGATAAACAGGTACTTCGGAATAAGTACACTCAACTTAGATTTCGGACAACAAATATCATCAAGTCGTTATTACCGAGTATATACCGGACAGCACTATAATTGCCAGTGGGGTGGGATGGTTTATAGTAAATAATCTAGTGGTATTAAATTCGGTCTCTTTACCGTTATAGAATTATCTGTTCGTCGGATCTGGAGTTATTGGTTATTTTAATTTTACATTTATGTCTGCATCTGGCCATCAGTTCATCTCGTTTATTTAAGAGATTATTGTGTTCGTACTTCAGGATTCTTATTTTCTCCTCTAGGCATAAACGGCATCTCTGCCTAAAGCCGTTTGGAACATTCGAATAACATAGGATTGACCATGAAACTACTGGGGATCGGTTCTCATTTTATAATAACCACCATTGTTTAGCTAACTTTGTTCTTAAGTTCTGGGTTATTGAAAGAATGTTTATGGTCATAAAAACGCTGTTTCCAGTTTCCGGCGGAGATACCGAAGTAACCTTTTTTGTCCCTGTTATTATCTTCTGGGTGGATCGTGGCCTTATAAACCACACACTCAACTTTATAATTACCGTCCAGTGGGCAGTTATTTTTCACTTGAGAGTTACATTTGTCTACTGTAACCTTATTTTTATTAGAGTTGTTTAATATTTTACTATTATGAGTGCTAATTATTCTGTCCATGTTTTCAGTGGACGAGTAACTTATTTTAATGGTTTTTCTATTAAATATCTTCCTAAGTGGATTATTTATAATAAAATGCTTATCTATTAGGTTCAAAAATAAAATAATTTACCTATGTTTATGTTGGATAGTTGGCAGTACGGGTGATTAAACCATATTATTTTCTGGCCTCTGTTCTTAGATTTATTTTTATTTTTATTTTTCTTCTTAAAATATGTGAGTTTTTCACTGTATCCGCTTATATCTAGTGCTCTATTATATAATTTTTTGTTTGCTTCAAAAATTTCTTTGTTAGCCGAAAGTTTATTAATCCTAGTGTAAATCGTTTTAGGTATTTGTTTAATTATGCAACTTGGATGGTTAGATCTAGTATTAATATAAGATGGTGTGTTATTATCTTTATTGAACGGCTTGTATATCCCCATTCTTAAGTTTAGAGTTATATCTAGATAATTAACTTCTTTACAATTCGGGGTTATATCTATTTTAAATCCAAGGTATTTGAAGGCTCTTACAAATTTTTTTATGTATTTTCGATACCATGGGGCCGTCACTATTAGGGATAACAATTAGTCCATCATCCCTGTATAATCCCACTAAATTAGGCTAATAGTGACGGCCCCATGGTAAATTACAACGACCGCTATAATCACCAATAAAATTAATTACATAAAAATATATAAAATATTAACTACATAAGACTCAATTTTTTGAATTCATAGTAATATATTACAAATACAATATAGAAAATTTTAATGTATTATAAGATAATATTTATTTCAAACTAATTTTAACATGATAACATACAGATAGTTTTAAAACTTTGTATATAAACTTTTTTTTATTTATCTTTTAATAGACTTATTTTCCATGACTCAATCAACTATATGACGCGCGTATAATCTTCATTTTCTTTCCCTTCTCTTTCTCAGAGATTCTAGACTATTTAAACCATATGACAGGCAGCAGATGGTCACTCTCTTCTTTTTTCTTTCTTCTTCTCTTTCCCTTACGCGTAGTTTATTTCCTTCTCTCTATGTCCGTATATTTCTCCCACTTCTTCCTAGGTTAGTAAACGCGTGTCAAGGCATTTACATGTAAGAACGTGCATATTTAGGGGGTGTATGTGTGTGTGTTGGGTGCGTGTGTGTGTGTTTGTTGTTACGTCGGGCTACCGGACAGCCGTTATAAGTGTTATAATCTTCTTCTTGTTGTTTTTTTTTTAAATCCCTCCCATACTAACTTAATTCCCACCCTCTCTATAAAATGTATTAAGTGGATTGCTACTACCACCCCCTCCAGTTTTTGACGGTCGGGGCCCGATTCTTTTTCTTTTTTTTCCAGTATCAAAAATGTAATTGTCTAGTTTAGATGCTTGAAAATACCATAAGATTGAAATAAATTATTGTATCGACAATTATGTAATTTCCGTGGTATATTTATATATATATATATATATATATATATATATATATATATATACATGCATATAATATATATATATAGTTAGTAGTAGTAGCAGTATTATTAGTCGTAGTATTTGTATCGCGTAGAACAAATGGCACAGTTTTTTTTTAATATATTGAACTCCTGTTTCATTGTATATTATAACTGTTCTCATATTTTATGTCATTTTATTTTTCTACATGAAACCTATTTTACGTATGCATAAAATTGGATTTTAAAATAAAACTATAATATTAATATATTATTCTCATAAATAATATTACCTTTTTTACAGACTTCAAATAGATTATATCATTTTCCATTTCGGATTAAACGAATTCCCTACAAGGCACTAAAACTCGCTACACACTTTACGTGATTAGCCGCTCTTTCTCTGCAGTGCCGATAACATTCTCCACTTCTAATTATGAGTGCTAATAAAGTTAGTTCGTTCATCTTAAAAACAGCCGTAATCTGAAGTGCTTGTAGACACAGTCAGTCACGTGGCTCAGAGCCGTTTCTCAACCAGCCAGTAACTTGAATGATACACGTGTAGGATAACCACATATTTAATTGTGCTACCGATTTTTAATAGCATTCTGAATGACTTAATAAGGAAATTAAATATCATTGCTGCCAAAGATATACTACGATTTAGCAGAATCCAAGAAAAATAAATAACCATTGAAAACCGTTGGAATCTTTACCTAAACCCCAGAGTCAGTTTATCGTAATCTCTGAAACTCTTAATCCCACTTAATACGGTTTTGATTCTAAATATAAATGTGAAAAACGGCGAAAAACGAGAGGATTATCGAAGCATAGATAAGAAAAGGATTATAGAAGCGTAGATGTAGAACGTGAGGCATTACGTAGATGCGAGAATATACATTGGAATCAGATATTGTCGCTCATATATGGTTATTAAAGTGACTACATTCTATGTAATAAATAAGACAAATGTAATAAAAATGTGGCAATATTAAAATATATTATGTTCTCATCAATTATACCAATTTATATAAACGGATGTGTTTACTTATAGCCAGGAACGTCACTAATATATAATTGTTTCTCTCTTACAATTTATGTTTTTTTTCTTCCAATCTGTCTTTTAAACCAGAGTTGAGTTCCTATCATATTTATTTCACCTGGGATATATAAAATTTCTGAATTCGACAGTAACCCCAAATAAATCAAATATTTAAAAATGGAAAAAGTATCGAGAGAACATAGCTTACAAAACTATAAAATACACTACGGATCAGTGACAATGACCGATTTGTTAAGTCTGCTTTAATAAGAGTTTTTGGTTATTGGCCAATAAACCGGTGTATTGTAATATATGCATTTTACTATATTAATGCTTTTTGAAGGTTTACGTTATATTTTATTTCTTAAATAATTTCAGTTTTGTTCCAACAAAGAATCCGAACCATTTTGGAACAATTTGGTTCATATTAAACCTATTTACGAGGTTATTATAAGAGATACATCAGTATTTAAAAAAGGAAAATCCGACCTTCTGCAGGTTTATTATATCGAACTCGGGAATCTCGAACTCGTGTATCTTCTGACCCGTGACGTAATAAATATGGCGCCTTCGTCTTTGTCAAATATTCTAAGACAACGACGGAGCTCCCTTTTAATATTCTTAGCGTAAATCTTCTGCATCTTCACGTCCTCGCGTATAATCGTGTGTACAGTTCCCACATTCACTTAAAACTTTGTACTACTGTCTCTATAGACACACGACGGTCCTTATCCTCGAAAGTCTTTATATGGCGTATTAACTATGGCGTTCTGACTACGTCACTCCACTCATATCTCTCTTCATTCTTCACGGACTTCATGCCTTTCATTGAATCACTTGTGCCACACAAACACTGATGCTTGATTCATACAAGATAGTACAACAGTAGCCTGATACATTCTATACAGTTCCGTGGCATTTTTCAAATTTACAACAAAATGTTATTGCATATCATTCTTCTAAAATGCTTCTACGTCCAGATAGCATTTTTGAACTTCAGCAGCTTTAACAATAGTAGGGTTTATTTCAATTCCTGCTGTAAGGTTCCTCAGAATGTCTGACTGACTCTTTAACAAGCTAATAGTGAGACCAAAAGAAGTCATGCCGCTGAAAATCTGTTGATAAGCAGTTGATGTCCGTTCCAGTGTGAGCGACGAGGTTAGCATTATCAGCATACAGTTACTCATATACACGTGTTTGGAAGGTTATTAATCGGGTATAAACTATCCCTAGGTGTAACACTTTACCAGTAGTTCGGAACCTGAAGCCAACTCCAGTGTAATAGTTTTTAAAAGCATAGGAAAGTACAGCTGAAAAATATATTAAGAACAGTTTTGGGCAGGTATATCACCTTGCTTGGCACCATTGTAAACAGTGATCTCTTATGATAGTTCCCCATTGAATATAACACGTGTTTTTATATTACGATGTAGTTTTTCAGCATGTGGATTAATGTGAGTGGACACCCAAGTTTGTTAAGAATTTTCCACAAGACTTTCTGTTGACAATATTAAAGGCGTTGGGCAGGTCTATAATGACTTGATGCAGAGGAAAATTTTGTTCCGAACATTTATCCTACAGTTATTTTGCCGAGAAGCTAATGTCACCTACACCTTTTCCTGAACGAAATCCATTTGATGGACATATATGAGTTAGCAGACTGTTAAGGACAAGTTTGGCTAATATCTTTCCAACTGTTTCAAGTAGAGAAATGTTACGTTAGTTATCACACTCTGACTTGCTGGATTGCCCCTAAATAAAGATGCGAAATACAATCTATCCAATCTTGTTTAATCGGGACACTTTAGTAACATGTGTGAATCAGACTGAATACAACTGATTTCATGTTCTTTCTTTATCGGTGTCCAAACCACGTGCTTTGCCTGCGTTGATCTAACCAATAGAATAATCTTTTTCTTCTGTTATCGGCAAATCACATAATATGATGATTAGATCTTTGGCATGCTATTGATCACAGGTTCACCTACTTTTACAGATTAAATAATAAATATATAAAATGTTCATACCAACATTGTATGATACCTTGAGTACTTCTAATCAACGCTAACCAGTCTTTTGATTTTACAGAAGACTTAAGTAGGCAAACGAGTTTATTCTGAGTTGTATTGAATTTCACCTGAGATACTCGACTACCACGGGCTTTCTTGAGCTGTTAGACGTCACTGAAGAGTAGGCTTGTTTGATTTGTGTAAGATCCAAAGTGTATACATGTTTTGTATGTTTAGATCTAAGACTATATTGTTTAGATAGGCTTTTTTTCGAGCAGTTTTAAGATGTGTTCATCATTGTCATCAAACTAATCCCAAATCATAAATACATACAAACAAATCAAGGATACATACATGCATACATACACATGTAAATATCGACCACAGTAATATACATATATATATATATAAATATATATATATATATATATATATATATATATATATACTAGCATTTCAGCCCGGCGTTGCCTGGGTGTTTGGAAGTGTATGTTGAGCCAAAAAAAAAAAGAGAAAAATGCGGTCAATTTGTTTCAATTCGACCCCTATTATGACCCCTTAACATTTATTTCTTTGGGCTCAAATAAAGTTATTAAGTTGGATTTATGTCCACGGAACTTATATCAAAAATTGAAAGGAGGAGGAGTTTGGTAGAGTTCTCAACGTTCAAATCGTTGAATTTTTACGCTTATACAGCCACATTTCTTGCCGAAAACCAATCACAAAGATTTTCCCAAACGTCAGTATATAAAGTTTCAAGTCTGTAGACTTTAAATTGACAGAGTTATTGCGTAGGGAAATGTACACAGACACACACACACCCAGACAAACACAGACACGTGAATTTTATAGATATACTAGCATTTTGGCCCGGCATTGCTTGGATGTTTTGAGGTGTATGCTGAGCAAAAAAAAAAAAAAAAAAAAAAAACGAAAACAAAACGGTCAATGTTTTTAGGTTTGATGCATATTATGACGCCTTAACATATTTTTATTACATTTTCACCCCAAACAAGGCACATTGCCACTCAGGTGTATGGGGCTACTATCAGGGGCAGCAACTACTGGGGCACTATGTAGGGATTTGGGCAGCAAGATGTTCGTTCGCGTTGCACTTGAACTTCTGCATGTCAGTACAGTTAGGGAAGCAGGATCCTGGAATGGAATTCCAGAGTCTAGCGGTTCTGGGGAAGAAACTACTGGAGTAGAAAGATCTTTTACATCTAGGGATCTCTATTGTGTGGGGTGGGATTTAGCTGCATGTCGGGTTTGTCGAGGGTGTCTGCGTCGTGGAGCCAGAAGTGTCTGCAGTTCGTCAGAGCATTCACCATTAAAATACTTGTAGAACAAGCAGAGGGATGCAAAGTTTCGTGGATTGGACAGAGGCTGAAGCTTAGATGCCAGTTCAGGGCCTATCAGGTTGGCGACTCTTTTTTTAACCTTGTCTAGGAGCGAGAGACTAGTAGTAGACGCACCAGCCCAGATGTGACAACAATAATCCATACATGGGCGAATGGTGGCCTTATAGAGGTACAGGATACTTTTAGGTGTCAGTAGTTTTCTAGCACGGTAGAGAGAGCCTACCTTTTTTGCAGTGGCCCTGGCAATGTTTTCAATATAATTGTTCCAGCTCATGTTTCCTGTCAACGTTAGGCCGAGCAGTTTGAAAGATGTACTCTCAGACAGGGAGTCACTGGCAATTGCTATTGGTGGCAGAGAAGGTTTCTTATAGTTATTGAAGGAAACCAGTTTGGTCTTGGCAGCATTGAATGTGACCATCCATTTATGTCCCATTTCCACTACAGATTGGAGGTCAACCTCTAGTGTTTTTGCCATTTCTTTAGATATGTGTTCATTTGTTTTCCTGTAATGCCTGTTATAGAGTGTAGTGTCATCGGCATATATACCCTTCTCAGAGGAAGTTTTGTCGGGGAGGTCATTAATAAATATCAGGAACAATAGAGGTCCAAGAATAGACCCCTGAGGCATTCCCGCATTTATATCACACTGTTTAGATGTTCAACCGTCGAGGACAACATGGATTTTTCTCTTATCTAAGAAGGGTTTACTTATGCTAAGTATTCTACCAGTGATACCGAATTATTTAATTTTCCTGAGGAGACCCTTGTGCAATACCCTGTCAAAAGCTTAGATATATCTAGAGCTACCGCTCTGCCCCTCCCCCGCTTTGTCCAGTGAATAGTATTTGCGTTCAGAGATTACAGTGAGGATGTCAGCTGTGGAACGGGCTTGTCTAAATCCATATTGTTTGTCAGTAAGAAGTTTAGCATCTGCAAGGTGCCGGACTAGAGCATGGTTAATTATGGTCTCAAATATTTTGTCGAAAAGTGGGAGGAGGCTAATGGGGCGATAATTTGATGGGTCAGTTCTTTCGCCAGAATTCTTGAATATTGGTACCACAGAAGCGGTTTTCCAAACAGCCCGGAAAGCAAGATGCATTAAGGCATTTGTTGTAGAGTTTGGAGAGAACTAGAGCTACTTCGGCTGAGCAGTTTTTTAATTGCACAGCTGGGATGAGATCAGGTCCACATGCTTTTGAAGTGTCAAGTTATTTTATGATAGCATGTACCTGAGCAGGGGTGATTTTTAGATCGTCTACCGTGGCGTCTGTCCGCAAAGGAAAGTCAGGCAGGGGGTGGTCGGAAGGGTCCAGTGTGGAGTTCGAGGTAAACCGTCTGGCAAGCATATTAGCTTTGTCGGTTGCTGAGCAAACAACCTCGTGATTGTTGGTTAGTGAGGGAATTGTTGATTTCCCATTATTTACTACACTGTTGTAGATGTTCCAGAAGTCACGATTTCCTCATTTTTGTGCTTCTATCCGTTTTTTAGTGGTTTCAGTAAATTCTCTCTTGGCTGTCGCTATTTCTTTTTTAACGTTATTTTTAGCTCCTATGTACTTCTGTCTGTTTGAACTGGACTTATGTCGGTTAAATCTGCGGTATGCATGCTGCCTTTGAGCAATGGCAGTTGCGCAAGTCGAAGTAAACCATTGGGGAGAGTGGGGCTTGCTATAAAATTTCCGCACGGGAACATGTGCTTCCATTGCTGTTTTGAACCATTCAGTGGTCTAATTTGTGCTCTGTTCGGCAGGAAGAGAAAAAATATTTCCCCATGGAGCATCTCTGATAAGATCTCTGATGGCTTCCCAGTCAGCCTTTTTATAATATCTCGTTGTTTTGAGCACTGGCTCTTCAGTTTTGGGTCTAGAATTTATGGCGATTTCTACAATTATCACTGCATGGTCAGCGTTCCCGAGTGGGCGGTTAGCATTTGTTGCACAATCCTCGGGAACTGTAATCAGAAACAGATCTAGAAGTGATGCTTTTTGTTCTTGCTGGTCAGGAAAACGGGTTGGAAACCTAACCATTTGTGATAGGGAGTGAGATATAGCAAAACTATGTGTTGTGCTGCCCGCTGCATCTGTGTGAGTAGAGAATCCAAGCCAATTTTTGTGGTGAACATTAAAGTCACCAAATACATGGACTTGGGCGCTAGTGTCGAGGGAGAGTGCTGTGTCTATACTCTCAGAGACTTTGTTTATTATGGGGCAGTTCTGGGTCGAGGGAGAGCGGTAGAGAAAATAAAACTAGCTAATGTTGAGTTGTATGTTTAGTCTAAAGCACATAAAGGCTTGATCGTCCGTTTCTAGGTTTGTTTCTCTAGTCAGGGAGAGGGTATTACGAATGTAGACTCCAAGTCCGTGCATATGTCTATCAGAGTCCTTACGACAGAGTGGGAGATAACCAGGCGTGTTAAAGTAGTTAGGGGGGATGGAGGAGTGTAGGTTAGTTTCGCTTAGTGCTAAGATATCCGAGGTATTTGTTAGGAGAAATGCTTCAACATCAGCTAAATTAGTTCTAAGCCCGCGGATGTTAGTGAATGCAAGGCTCAAGGGTGGAGGCAAGTTGAATTTGTTTGTCCCTAGGCCTGGTTTAAGCTTATTTTTAGATTTTAGTGTCATCATGTTTTTAAAGAGTTTCAGTTAGGTGAGGGGGTAGCTGAACAAGAGGTTATGTAGGATATCAGACATGCAACACAAGTAGACCAATTGGCTTACCTTTCTTCAACTAGGACTGTGGCCTCGGGAAAGCCCATCGGGGTTGAGTGCAGGATCCCTTTCCATGCGCAACATGGGCTACAAACAACCCGATATTATACAACTGTTGATGGAGCAGCCGCTCTAAGCGCTACCAAAGAGTTATGGCACCTGTACTACCAGTCGGAAACAGCAGCCAGGAACTGGCAATCCGATACTCTCAGCCCATCAGAAAAAGATCACCCAATCTAATTGCACAGGCATGCGTGGTACTCAAGCACTCCCAAGTGCCCAGTAATGAGGGGTGGGATGTGTCGGGAGTGGGGGAACGGCATTCAATGCCCTAGACAAGAAGCAAGATCTACCAGTAAGTGTTTTGTCGATTCACCTGTGATAGTGTCTCTGCGCTTGGCTTATAGGCAAAGAAGGAGTATGGAAGCCGGCGATAGACAGAGCCTATCTACTCCTTAAGAAATTTAGATTTGCAGACTGGTAATTTGTTTGAGTCACCTGCTCTAGGAAGGTTGTCGTCCAAGACTGGAGAGGCCTCCCTCCCCTTTTGTTTAGTTCTCCTAGACGGTTATCTGGGAAGATCTACTGGGTCCATCAGCCCTGAGAGGGTTTGGTCCGCGCCTGGGTCCTACTCCAGGTATTTCTGCGTCCCCGCGTGGTCAGTTAATGTTACAGGGTTAGCTTGTAAAAGTTATATATCTAATGAATAGTTACACTCCTGAACGTGATTTAGGGGCATGCAGTAGAAGCGGTTTTGTGAGGAAGCCTGTTTGTTAATGATACAGGGTTAGTTTGTAGAGGTTATATATCTAATGAATAGTTACACTCTTCAAAGATATTTAGGGGCGTGCAGTGGGAGCAGTTTTGAGGGGGGGGCTTGTTAGAAAAGCGTTAGTGCGGATTATGACTTTTACCTTCGGTTTTTTCATTTTTTTGTTTTATAACTTTTGTTAGTTTGGGTTCAGGATAACGTTATAGTTGGAGTAGGTATTAGGAATTGAGCTAAGCAATTTACCCAGTCACTGTATATTTAGGTTTACGGAGGTTAGGGTGTAGGTGCAGTACACTCAGGGTGTAACTGGAGGTACATTTTAGGTTATGGTGTATTTCGTATGTATAATTAAGTAATATATATTTGGGCGAGTTTTCAGTAGATGTAAATAGGAGTTGTCAGTGTTTCCACTATTCAGGGGGAGATAGTGTCAGTTTTCATTTAAGAATCATAGAGATTGTTGCATGGCAGAGAGTATCGGCTTGGTTTAGTATTGTTTGTTGCTGAACCGTCTAGGAAGGGGCAATTGTTATGTAATGAAGATCGCTTTGCATCCGAGTGCATACTTTGGCTGGTAAGTACCTAAATGGATAGGAATTACCTCGAATGTATGCCAGGGGTAGAAATGTATTGATGTTTAGTGAAGACCGTTAGGCGGTTCGTTTGTGAAAGTTGGGAACTTGAAGTTAAGGATTTCACTATTAAGGCGTATGTATAATGTAGGGTTTTAGTGGCAGCTAGAGGGGGGCAGATTGTTAGCTTTCAAGGGTCAGGATTATTTACTTACAGAATACAGAAAAGTTTCATTTGGATTTAGAGTTTACATTATTGTTTTAGTTTGGGAGAAAATAAAATCTACCTTTCATTTCCCCTATTTTGCATGCAGGTTAGACATAGGCAGTCGTCTTGGAGGTAAAGAGAAGCAAATTATTTCGGCGTGATTTGGAATTCATATTTTCAGGCAGTCATTAAGGTTGGGTTGGTGATAAGACAACGTATCTATTCAGAAGATAGGTCCTAGTGCCGCAGCTAATATCACTGTAGATTTCAGTTACAATTATAGTAACAATTAAATGCCATATCCAGTGGTTTGGTAGAGGTATCAACGATGCCTCTTTATTAATACAAGCGAGCATAGGGTAATTGTAGATATTAAGTATATTACTTAAATAAAGTTCTTCTCACTACTAAAGTAAAAATATATCCACATTTGTGCTAAATTCGGAACATTTATTCGGCCTAATGTTATTTGTTCCATAGCCCTAGTAAAGAGTGTGGAAATTATTTTAGCTGGAAGTGAACATGATTGAGTTTTGCTTGGGGGGGTGAATTTTAAAAAGCTAAGCAGAGTAAAGACAAATGCATATATAAATTAAAATAAAATCTAAAAAGCTAACCAGAGTAAAGACAAATGCATATAAATTAAAATACACATAATTACAAAACAAATAAGAAATTTGAAAGAGAAGAAATGTCAGAGTTAGTATTGTTTTTTAGGGCTGGTTTCATTTGGAAATAATACTTATCTTATCTTAAGCGCCGCGCCAACACCACTTGCAGTATCCCGGTTGACCAAATTTGGAGGAGGGGGGGAGTGATATCGTGTTCGTTCTATTTTTATCTTACGAGTTCTACGCACATGCGTGTATATGTTAAATTTTACATTGTTTTTCTTTTTTAGTCTAGTTCTCACTTTTTTCTTTTTTTTATCAAGTTCTCACGTCTACAGTAAAGAAATAAATCCACGTTTGCGATAAATTAGGAACATTTTTTTTTTTACACAGTGATCACCACTTATCAAGGCCCGGAAGCCACTCAGGGATAAGGGTTATTGCAAGTACATTACGTTAGTGAGGAGATTTGATGAAGTGTTTAATTAGGGGGGCGGTTCATTAGGAATTTATTAACATTAGACTTGAAGACATCCAAGTTGTAGTCCGGAGGGAAGCAGGCAGACGGAACAGAGTTCCACAGGCGTGCAGTTCTAAGAAAGAAGCTTTGTTCATGAAATCCGCGTTTTGATTTAGGCACAGATATAGAGTGGGGGAAATTTTTCACAGTGGATTCAGCTAGACGGGTGTTTTTCGTGAAAGATTGGCGAGGGGGGACCAGGGATTTGATTTCAGACGAGCACCTGCCATGAAAATAACGATAAAACAAGGATAGGCTCGCAACGTCTCTTCTGTGGGAGAGGGGTTGCAGGGTAGAAAAAAGGGCATCCCCCACTAAGCGACGAAGTCTAATTTGTACTCTGTCAAGGAATGATAGGCTGTTTTTGGCAGCTCCTGCCCAGATATGGCAACAGTATTCCATCCTTGGCCGTACTTGGCTTTTATATAGATAGAGAATTGCATCAGTAGTGAGATATCTTCTAGAGCGGTAGAAGGATCCCACCATCTTTCCAGCGACCTTGGCAACAGACTTGATGTACGTGTTCCATTTCAGATAAGGAGTAAAGGTCAAACCCAGAAGCTTGTCAAAACACGAGGCCTCACCCAGACGAGAGCCATCCATCACAATTGATGCCAACTGGGGATCAGAGCTTTGATAATGTAAGGATAGGAGTTTGCTTTTGGATGCATTAAAGGTACTCAGCCACATCTCCCCCACTGAACCACGCGCTCGAGATCAGAGGAGAGAGAATCAGAGAGAACTTTGTCATTACAGCCTATGATGTGTTGCTGTAGATGGTCGTGTCATCAGCATAGATGTCAACGATTGATTTAAGTATGTGTTTGGGGAGGTCATTGATGTAGATCAGGAAGAGAGTTGGGCCCAGGATTGACCCCTGAGGGACTCCAGCATTTATATTGCAGGCCTCCGATTTTTGTCCATCTACCACTACTCTTATGAGCCTATCGGAGAGAAATGATTTAATGATTGAGAAAACATTTCCAGTTATACCGTAGCTGGAAATCTTGTGAAGTAGACCCTTATGCCATACTTTGTCAAAGGCCTTTGATATGTCAAGAGCAATTGCCCTAGAAAGGAAGCCTTTGTCAAGAGATTCACTAATCCTGTGGGATATAACCGTCAGCACATCTGCGGTAGATCTTGCAGAGCGGAAACCATATTGTGTGTCACTACGAAGGTTATTCCTGCTGAGGTGGTTGACTATTTCACTATTTAATATTGATTCCAGCAACTTACTCATAACACAGAGAAGACTTATTGGTCTGTACTGAGAGGGAGATGACTTATCACCTGAATTCTTATTCGGCCTAATGTTATTTATTCCCTAGCCTTAGTAAAGAGTGTGGAAATTATTTTAGCTGGAAGACAACATGATTGAGTTTTTTCTTGGGGGGAGTGAATTTAAAAAAGCTAACCAGAGTAAAGACAAATGCATATACAAATTAAAATAAAATTTTAAAAGCTAACCAGAGTAAAGACAAATGCATATATAATTAAAATACACATAATTACAAAACAAATAAGAAATTATTTATTTTTTTTACTCAAATCAAGTTATTAAGTTAGATCCATGCCCAAGTAACCTATATCTAAAATTTCAAGAGTTTAGACCAACAATTGTCGGAGGAGTTTGGTAGATTACTCAAAGGTAAGTCGTTGAACTTTGACCCCTTAACAGCAACATTTTTGACCGATAACCGATCACATCGATTTTCCCAAATCTCAGTACCCTGCATATAAAATTTCGAGTCTGTACTCTAAAAATTGACAGCGTTATTGCGTAGGGAAATGTAAATAGACGCATTCACTTATATATATATATATATATATATATATATATATATATATATATATATATATATATATACTAGCAGTGATACTCGACCTTACTTTGGATTAAATGATGATTATATTGATGGCACCAGATTGGTTGTCTTCAACACATTTGTTTACCGGAGTAGCATTCTGTCAAGGAAAGGTTATATAGTGTCTGAGATATATGATAGCATCCAGAAGGTTTCTGTTGCTTTTGTGCTTTTGAGTTATAGAAGCGATTATGGCATAAAAGGGATCTTACTCCTCAAAGCAGTTTATTTGATATTTCTATGCTCCCCGCCCTCTTGTACTCATCAGAAACGTGAGCCATTTATCAACACCAACTGAAAGTGCTTTAAAGAGTCCACTAGTGTTGATTAAGGAGGATATTAAACATGAATTGTGATTTGTGACATCAGACACTGCTGTCCACTAGAAAGATGTATTCAAAGCAGGATAAACAGCAATCAGATGCACTGAACAAGGAATGTTGACCGTATGGATAATTGTAGATTACCAAAGTAGTTGTTCAATAGCAAGCTAGCGGCTGACAAGCGCTCAAAAAAGAGATCAAAAAAGGATTAAAGGATTGCATGAAAAAGTATCGTAAAGTGCTTGACATAAATATTGAGAGATTTGACGAAATAGCTGAGAATAGAAATGAGTGGTAAACAATTGTCTCGAGGGGTCGCAAGGTAGTAGGAGTAAAAGAAGTGGGAACAGGAAGAGCGTAAGAAAATCTATGTAAAGGTGCTGTGAAGAAAGTAGGCGCTCGTTAAGCTGGTTTAAAGTGTGAAACATGTGTGCGCTTTCTACTGCCCAAAGCTTTATATGTGAAGTATGAGAAGTCACAGAGAGCACGCTCTTAGGTACCTTTACCTACTCGACCTGATAAGACAACATGTGTGTGTGTGTGTGTGTGTGTGTGTGTGTGTGTGTGTGTGTGTGTGTGTGTGTGTGTGTGGAAGCAGGTGCAAGTCGGATAATGCTCTGAAGAGGAATATGGTTGTGCACAGGAACATCATACAGCAGATTGGTCTACATATATATATATATATAAATATATATATATATATATATTTAAAGGAGATTAGAACAATAGTCTAAATAGTGAGTGTATTTTAATGTAATAGTAAAATTACTAATTTAATTAAAATACAGGATATATATATATATATATATATATATATATATATATATATATTGATTTAAAGGTCATGAGGGTTTTGAAGCATGAAAAACGATGTTACTTTTGTATTTAATATTTTTAGTGTTATTTTTTATATTTCAAGCGAACCTACGCCCTTGGTCACAAAAAAAACGTATCGAAATGAAAAAGAAAAAGAAAACCATTGAAAGAACTGGAGATTTGTAGCGTGGACAGCGTTCATTCCTAGTAATCATGTTCGAAATAGTTCACGTGAATTAGTTTAGCCTTTTGTGGAAGAAGATTATGCTTTTTAATATTTTTTTAATGTTGCAACGTAAAAGCGTTTAATTGAAACGGCAAAAACAAGATGTATAATGGAATAGAAATTAAATTGTTAAACGGTAAAAATAATGTATGAATAATAATAATAATAATAATAATGATAATAATAATAATAATAATAATAATAAAACTACTGAAGAGGGCAGAGTTAGAGACAATGTCGGCTTTTATAATCGCGTGTAAATTCTCTCTTTCCATCAATAAAGATGGGACGAACATAAATAAATTAATAAATAAATGAATAATAATAATAATAATAATAATAATAATAATAATAATAATAATAATAATAAAAAAATCAATAAAATTAATATCAGAGCAGGTACTTAAATGTATGTGCTTTTGGCTCGAAAGTCACTTTGTGTGCACTGATAATAATCATAATAATACTAGTACAAATAATAATATTTATATTAAAACCATAGACAAATAGTAGCTTTTACAAAAAAAAACATGTGCATAAGGGTACAGGTGTATATATATATATATATATATATATATATATATATATATATATATATATATATATATATATATATATATATGCATGAACAATTAACACCCATATATACGCATGCGTACCAATACATAGTCATATTCAACGACCATATGTATATAATATATGCACCCCCATAAATATAATGCATATATAAATGATAATATGCATAAACAGATATGCACGCATGCACACACATACACGCATATATATCCATACACATGTATATGCATACAATGACATGTACAGGTCCAGGCATGCATACGTGCACCCATATGCATATATGCATACATACATGCACATATATGCATACACACATGCATGCACACATGCATATGCGCACATGTACACATAAGCACGTGCACATAAATATATATATGCATATGCATATATAGAGAATATACAAATACACATAAATACACATATATACATACATATACAAATATATATATATATATATTTTACATGGAGATCACCACTTATCAAGGCCAGGAAGCCACCTGGGGATAATGGTTATTTTGTGTACAATAATCAATGGGATAATATCGTAGTAACATTTGGTATTGGAGATTTGATAAAGTGTCTTACTAAAGGGGCGATTAATCAGGAATTTGTTTATGTGTGACTTGAAGACGTCCAAATTGTAGCCAGGTGGGAAACAGGCAAACGGAAGAGAATTCCACGGGCGTGCACTTCTCAGAAAAAAGCTATGTTCATGAAATCTACGTTTTGATTTAGGCACAGATAAAGTGTGGGTGAAATTACTGACAGTGGTTTTAGCTAGACGGGTGTTTATCATGAAGGAGTGGCGAGGGGGTGGCAGAGATTGGAGCTCGGACGAGCACTTGCCATGGAAATAACGATTAAAAAAATACAGGCTCGCAACGTCTCTTCTGTGGGAGAGAGGTTGCAGGGAAGAGAAGAGAACATCCCCCACCAAGCTACGAAGTCTATTTTGTACTTTGTCAAGGCAGGATAGACTGTTTTTTGAAGCTCCAGCTCAGATATGGCAGCAGAACTCAATCCTTGGACGTACTTGGCTTTTATAGATCGAGAATTGCATCAGTAGTGAGATATCTTCTGGAGCGGTAGAAGGATCCCACTATTTTACCAGGCTCCCGGGCAACAGACTTGATATACGTGTTCCATTTCAGATCAGGAGTAAAGGTCAAACCAAGGAGCTTGTCAAAACATGAAGCCTCCCCAAGATGAGAGCCATCCATTTCAATTGATGCTAGATAAGGAACAGAGCGTTGATGATATAACGTTACATGAGCTGCCGATAACACAACCACAGTGTGCTATCTACTCTCCATTCAAAAAAAAAAATGGAACTTAATAAGAAAAAGAATAAAAATAAAAAATGTAAGGACTTATTAATATCTACTTAATATAAGTCCGTTACTCCGTCCCAGTTTAGGAGAATACTTGAAAATATTCTTCCCTCACATAATTATAAGCATAAAACAAAATACAAGAGCATGTAAGGCAGCACAAAGATGTGCACATCAATATTATTATGCATTACCGAACGATGTAAACATAGATGTAAGCATGCATATATATATATATATATATATATATATATATATATATACTTGTACTTTTTGTAGTAAAAGAAATCCCATACAGTGCTCTATTATTAGGGAAAAACCTTTCTCGAAATAAGAGCAATATATTTTTTTGTATAATATATACAGAAATTTACATCGGTAGTCGGTACCGACGGGAGAGTCGGCTGAAGAGAACCTGAGGCGGACATTAAGAGCAGTCCTCAACTACCGGGCTTGAAACCGTCGGTACCGACTACCGATGTAAATTCCTGTATATATTATACAAAAAATATATATATATATATATATATATATATATATATATATATATGAAAATGGTGTGTATATAGGAAAATGGTACAGATAGAAAGTTAGATATAACGAAAATAATAGTAGTAATAATAATGATAATAATGATAATAATAATAATAATAATAATAATTAATAATATAGATAAATAAAGTAATAATAAGAAGAATAACAAGAAAATAATGAATGTGTTAGCTATAAAACGAAAAGATGTAATATACATATTGAAATCGATACAGAACAAGAATAGGTTAATGCATACGTATAAGTATATATGTATGAGTAGGCGATAGTGTTACTTAATTATTTTTTGAAGTATTTGTAGAATTTAAGTTGGCCAAGGTCTGTGTTAAGACCTATTTATGAGTGTTTAGTCGGATGATCCAGTGTATTACTTTTTGTTTTCGTATTTTTGTTGATGGGAAATTTGAGTCTATTAGGAGGCATCTAATATTGTCTATAGTGTGTCCAGGTAAATTGAAGTGGTTTGCTAGTTGGGTGGATGATTTTTGTCTGATTGTCGTCTTATGATTGTTTAAAACGTGCCAGAGTTTCGCCAATATATCCTCCACTGTTGCAAATGAAGCAGTATATGTAATATATCGCATTAGAACTTTAACATGTTAGACGCGACGGTTTTATGTGATATTATATATATATATATATATATATATATATATATATATATATATATATATATATCTTCCCCCACATAATTATGTACATATATTATATATATTATGTATATATATATATATATATATATATATATATATATATATATATATATGTGTGTGTGTGTGTGTGTGTATGTGTGTGTGTGTGTAAAGATTTTTTAGTGGTGCAAAACTTTATAATAGTTTTAAACAGGATATCTGGAGTGATGTTGAGTTGGAAAAAATTACATAGAAAATCGAGTGGAAAGCGAAGAAGACATTGATAAAACGGTTTAAGAATACATTAATGCTTAAAAAATATTAAGATAAAAACTCAGCACGTATTTCAACCGATAGATTATCAATAGAAAAAAAAAACATCGCTGAATACGATTGAAACAAAGCAAAATATTAATAACTATAGTTGAAAATTGATGTTTATAACGTGGAGTGGAGAAATGGAAAAATCTAACTTTTAAGAATAGTTTCCCTGAGACTGTTATTCCCATGTTTATTAATAAAAAATCTTGCGAGATCGAATACTGACATTTCTTTAGGTCCACCTAAATCTATTAAAAGCTATGATATTTAGTGACAGGACGACGTCACGGCTTTTTAGAAAGATGTTCTACCCACATTGGAAATAGTTTTGTTACTTATGAATTTAAATGTCAGTGTGGTGCTGACTATGTGGGTCTAACTCTTCAGCGACTAGAAGTCAGACTGCCACAACATGTACCGGCATAAATTTGGAACTCGCACCGGATGTTTACCGAGAACATTCGGACACTTACGGTTCCACGAGTCGGCAATCGGGCATTTGCTCAAAAATAAATTATTCGGAGATGTTTATTAGCAGAATGAGCTCTCCCACAAAATAGAGTTATTCAAAGAGCTCTAATGTATATGCATAATAATTATTACTTTTTAATATTCTTACTTATATGGATGTTGTATATATATATATATATATATATATATATATACTAAACTACTCTGTCAATTTTCAGTCTACAGACTCGAAATTTGAGAGAAGGGGTATTGAGATTTAGGGAAAACATTTTTAATCAGTTTTCGGCAAGAATTTTTTGTCTGGAAAAGGGGCAATGTTCAACTAGTTGACTTTTGAAAACTCTAACTTACTCCTACGTAAATTTTCGGTCAAAACATTTGAAAGTTTACTTAAAGTGTATTCAGCCATACAACAAGCTTTGTACTGAGTTTTTGGCCGAAAATTTGACTGCCAGAATCGACATTCAAAGGCTTTTACATTTGCGTTCTCTGGCAAACTATTCAGCCAATTCTTTGACATAACATTTGAAACTTTACATAAACGGGTGGTCAGGCATGCAGCAAGCTATTTGAATAGTTTGGTGGTGAGGATTTGGCTGCCAAGAGGTCAAAGTTGAAAGAGTTCACTAACAAACTCCTCCGCCAATTTGGAGTCTAAACACTAATTTTAGATGTAGTTTGCCTGGACGGGAGTGAAAATTTATATATATATATATATATATATATATATATATATATATATATTTATATATATATATATATATATATATATTTATATATGCATATGTATATATATATATATATATATATATATATGCATATAACGTTGTGAACAGTACATAGGGCACGAACCAAGCCGGGCTTAATTGCTCGTATATATATATATATATATATATATATATATATATATATATATATATATATATATATATATATATATATATATCAAATTTGGGTAGTTTATCCATTAAAAGCGTTGGGTGAAATTTGAAAATTAAATTAGATACGTGTTTAATTGAACACTTTGAAGCCAAATAAGAAAATAAATGATATATATATAATTTTCAGAATGTGAGATATATGATACATTCCACGGCCAAACAACGTCGCAACCCAAAAGAGTCATGGCAGTCAACGAACCGGAAGTCCAAGACTTTTGTCTCGCCCTCATTTTGGCTTATCACTTAGACTAATCTGAGCTCAGGATTCGAAACCGGAGTATCTCGCATGCGAGACAAGCACTCTACGAACTGAGCAAACGCCCAGCACACAAGAAATTATATTAACTAACACAGATCAAGCACACCGCGCCGCTTCGGTTCGTCACTCTTGAGGGCTGAGACGTTGTTTGCTTATTGAATTTATTATATATATATATATATATATATATATATATATATATATATATATATATTATTTGCCAACCTCTACCCTCTGCCGATATTTGCCCTTTTTTATATTTACTACCCTAATATTGACAAAAGTGTTCTATGTTCGATTTTCCAACTCATTTTAAATTATTTTGCTTTTTTTTACTCAACGATATTTTTTAGTTAATGTTTAATTTATTCGAAAATCGTTTTTTCCCTTCCCTCTTGATTTTAAGGTTACTCACATCTCGACTTGCTTCCTGATATTGTATATATATATATATATATATATATATATATATATATATATATATATATATATAAAGATAAAGATATGTACATATATATATATATAACTACTTCATTTACTCATATAAAATTAATATACGAAAGTGTAAATTCATGCGTAAATTTAAGTATTTACTTAAAAAGTGCTCAATACGTAGGTAGAGCTAGTTAGTAATTTATAAAATATATATGGCGATTAAGCTACACTGAATATTCCGCGTTTCATCCACTCTAGGATTCTGCAGGCTTATGCGCCATATATATTTTATAAATTACTAATATATATATATATATATATATATATATATATATATATATATATATATATGTATATATATATATATATATATATATATATATATATATATATATATATATATGAACTGTATTTTGTCTTATCTTCTCACCGACCAAGGAAGCCAAAACCAAACGCCGCTTTTGTAAGGTCCTTTTCTTCCATCGATATGTTTGGGGAGAATATATCAACATGTGTATATCCCCTACCAGTATTTTTTTTTTTTTTTTTTGCTGCTAGATACTTCTTATTATAAATCTTTTTGTTAGGCTTATTTTTTGTCTAATATCATATTCATTTCAGTCGGTCGTTATGTGCAAATGTATCTAGAAAGCCCCCCCCCCCAACAAAAGGAAAAAGTGGTAATTAGAACTTACGGTATCACGTCGAATGCATAACATAAATTCATTCGTAAATATGGGAGGAGAATTTATCTTAAAATATCTTTAATTTCGAATTAGGCAACGGTCTTACACTAAGTAAATATTAATAAGTCCTTTAATTTCCTTTTATTTTTAATGTAGAGTAGGCAACGCATTGTGGATGCGTTATCGGCAACTCTCGTTACTCTAGCTTCTCATTATTTGTCCCTCAGTCCTCATTTCCAATGAATGATTTTTCTGACAAAGGATGAAGAAAAAGCGGCTTTCCAGGTCGGCAGTAGTTCGTGAACAGTGGCGTGAGATGTCGGAAATTTTTTGTTTCTATGTCTATCCTTGTGGCCATATCACTTGTAAGGGTGCGGGAGGTAAACGTTTCATCTGGGCTGTGGGTACCCGCCTGATAGACAGCGACCCGAACCTTGGATTAATTACTAAGGAGGCTGTCCTATCAGCAGGTGCAAAATGCTGGGGATGCCGTATTTCCATTTGATGAATGGATTCTGGACCATGCAGTAGTATCTGGTGGGACCTCTCGATGCCATACTAGTGGCTAAATGTTATGGCTTTACCTAATCATGTGCTACAAAAAAATCCCATTTTTTCTCTCTTACTTTCTCTCTATGTACTGCTCTAACCAATTCTATCGACCTGTTCCACAAATCTCAAATCTCAACATGAAATATCTCCAGAAAAAAAAACGGATAAACCTAGAAACTAATACTCCAACGTAGACCCCTACATCCATGTCTCCTTCTCCAACATCAAGGGTCTACTTTCCAACCTTCTAGAGAAGTAAACCCAATTACAGGAGGAGAAACCGAACATATTCTTCCTAAGCGAAATTGGCATAGGGCCGACCACACTCCTAGACGAGTTCATAACTAAAGCATATTCTAACTTAGCATCTAAATCAAACCCCCAAGATAACCATGGACATGGATTATATGCCTACATTAAAGATGGCTTTACATGTGGTAAGGATATCTTCAAAGAATAACCCTAATTTATCTTATATGTGCTACCGGGTTGCACTTGCTTACACCACCGTATTTATATTTGCCATCTATTGCCCCCAAAACAGGGAAGTTGCTATCTTTAAGATTATATCTGAGAAAATTGACCACAACGTGTCTGCTCATCCTTCGGCTAAAATTCACATTGTGGTGAGTTCAATGTCCACAATGTGGAATGGCTGACCCACCCGAACAGGACAGATTATGAGAGGAGGTTCTGTCATGATTTTGTCATTGCCTTTCAACTCACTCAGATTGTTCATGAACCCACGCGTGTGCCCGACACTTCCGGATAGTATGCAAGCCTTCTAGACTTTTTTTCACAACTTCCCCTGAGCTATGGTCATGTTCCGTTCTATGTCATCTAGGATCTTCCGACCACTCGGTTGTATCAGTTAAGATAAAAATGAAATGTAACAAGTCTTCAGAGTCCTCCCTCTCCACCGTACTGTATATCGGTACTCTACAGCTGACTGGGATAGGTTCCGTACATTTATATCTGCTCTACCTTTGCATTCCATGTTTAAAAAAGATGTGTCCTCTATAGTATCAGATCTGACCGAATGGTTAATAGTAGACATAGACCGATTCATACCATCTAAAAAATTCCAACAAAAAACTAACAGTCAGCCATGGTTCTCCCCATAATGTGCTGCTGTTATCGCGCACAGAAATCACTTTTTCCATAGCTACCAACGTAATAGATGTACTGAGACTAAAGCTGCCTTCAGGACTGCCAGCAACCCCTGTAAAAGAGTAATAAAAATGCAAGAGAGCTATATGCTCAGTCCGTTTAATCCAAAGTAGCTTAGCAGTGGCTTGGTTCCCGCCATTTTTTGGCAAATATCAAACAGGATCCTGAACAGAAGTGTGCTTTCTATGACAACCATCATCAATGGACCTGAGGTCATCTCGTCAGCATTAGACAAAGCCAAACTATTTGTCAAGCACTTTGTAGCTAATTCTACCCTATGCGACTAACACGATCAACTCCCCGTATTTTCTTCTATAACAGACAACACGCTATGTGACATACAAATATATGTGCGTGATGTCGCTAAGCTAATCAAGAACCTTGATTCCAGTAAAGCAACTTGCCCTGACGGCATTCCAATTATAGTGTTGAAAAACCTTCAACCAGAACTTGTCCCTATACTTACAAAACTGTTTAAGCGTTGCCTTAATGAGAAGTGCTTCCCAACCCGTGAAAAACCTCATCATATATCTGTATTAAAGAATTCAGATGATACGTCATCTCCCTCTCATTACCGACCAATAAGTCTCCTGTGTGCCATGAGTAAGTTGCTGGAATCTATATAAATAAAGAAGTAATCAACCACCTCAGCAGAAATAACCTTTTTAGTGACATGCCAGAATGGTTTCCATTCTGGCAAGTCTACAGCAGATGTGGAAACGGTTATATCTCATAGGATTAGTGAATCTCTCGACAAAGGCGTCCTTTCTAGGGCAATTAATATTGGCATATCAAAGGCTTTCGATAAGATATGGCATAAGGGGCTACTTCACAATGATCTCCCAAAACACATACTTAAATCATTCGTTGACATCTATGCTGATGACACGACCATCTATGGCAACACATCTAAGACCGTAAATGACAAAGTTGTCTCAGATTCTCTCTCCTCTTATCTTGAGCGCGCGTTGCAGTGGGGAAGAAATGGCTGGTCACTTTTAATGCATCTAAAACCAAGCTCCTATCTTTACATCATCAATGTTCATATCCCTATCTGGCATCAATTGAAATGTATGACTCTCGTCTAACAGATAGGTTATACCTGGTTCTGTGACAACATCGCAGGTAAAACAATTCTGGGCTAGATTTTGCCACAAACATCACGAGATTAAATATGCAACTTACACATAATACGCAACGTGAGACCAATATAAAAGATATGGATGATATGACCGGCAGGTGCTCCCGTCGGTGAACAGAATGTGAACTTGGTCGTCATTCTCGGAATGTCTGCGCCTCTTCTAATTTTAGAAATAATAACACTGACGCAGAACACGTAAGTATTCCCATGAATTTCAGGTACCAAAACGATACAGATAAAACCAGTATAACCGAAGTCATTAACAACAACCCAAAAACCGATGGAAAAAATGGACAAAACGAGAGAATAGACTGGTAATAGATTGCTATTACAGGAGTCACTCCAAATACCCAGGATATCACAAACGGATGAAAGGCCCAAACAGATGAGCTTAAGAAGCAGAAGAGCTGAAACCTTGAATAGAAGAACCATTTAGACCGAGATCTATGAAATAAGAGAACCTAACAAAAAGGAATTGGCTGAAATAGAAAACATCGGGAAAGTTAAGCAAGAATAGAAAAAAACTAAAAATTGAAACAGAGAAGGTGAATAAACTCCTCCCATACATTTCAAGAGATACATTACAGAATGATGAACACGATAAAAACAAATAGAAGAAAATGGAAAAGTAGAAATGTGAGGCTCGAGAAGAAACAGGAAGAAGTGAAGGAAAATTACAGCAATAAAAACGATATTAAGACGATACCGATACGAATCTAGAAAGTTGAAACAAAACACGACCTGTGAAATAACGAAAGCAAATTCTACCAAAATGTAAATAGAGCAAAAACTTAAAAAAAGGGGGGGGAAGAACTAGATCCGACGGAAAAACACTACTGAAGCTATCTATTGGAAGAACGAAAGGATCATAACAAAAAGGCAGAATAGTTGAAAGAAATGAAAAAAAAGTCGCAGCAAATTGAAGAAGGAACAGAGAATGCAATTAGCAAGGAAACCCTCAAGACAACTCAACGAAAAATAGCCAACTGGAGAGCACTAGGTCATGACGAATACATGCCTATTGGTTTAAGAAATTTACAAAACGACATGAAAGGTTAGTTCAGCAACCTAAAAGACACAAAAAGATGCATCCATGAAGCACATGTACCCGAATAGATGATCAAATGTAGAACCACATGGTGCAAAAAGATACAGAAAAACGGAACCATACCCAGCAACTACAGACCTATAACCTTTTTACCTACAATGTGGAAAATACTAACTCAAAACTGAGAAAACAAAATTGACACTGAAACCTATTTTTCTTTTATTAAAAATATTCCTGACGATGTGTTCTGCTGATTACCTTATTTTCTATCTTTTTTGTTAGGATTTTCGTCTTTTTCGTAATTCCCTGCATATTAATGGGGTAAGCGTCCATAGTATAACGTTGACACTTAGTTAGATGTTGGGATAAAACCCTTTCAAAACAGGGCACTATGATAGAGTGTAAATATAAGTGATAACGAATCCGTCCAAATTCCCGGGTAATCATGCAATTATGGAAGACGTTGCCAAAAAATGCGCTAATATTTGGGAGCCATCAATTCTGAAGATTTTGTCTTGGATTAAAAATTCCGATCTAAACCTGTTTAATGCTTAATATTAATACAAAAGTTATGCCAAGGCGAATAAAAGCTAATATGGAAACGAATAGTATACCCCCGTATGTGTTCAGATGTTAGGAATACTGAGTACGGTGAGTTATGTTGATAAAAACAAAATCGGTTGCAAAAATCGTTTTTAAGGTCGAACACAGAAATATAAGCGCCGCTAGCGATTCTTTACATTGTGGGATCGTCGGCACTTAAAATATGCTGCAAGTAATTTAATGTTGCGATTTATGCAAAAATGAAGACAAGGAGATTGTTTCAATGAGTTGACTATACAGAGACACAGCTTGAAGTCTGGATTTAATTCGCTATTCATTATTTTAATTGTATTCGCACATTTGATAGCCAACAATACCTAATAAAATATTTATGTTGTCTTTAGTAAAAAGATAATAAACGATAATTACTTTTATGTTATTCTATATCATATAATATTATATTTTATATTTTACATTAATATACTAGAGGGTGTCCAAAAACAAACTGAAAGGTTGTAAATTTTGGTCATTTTACTATAAATGAGCATGTTTTTTCATTTCCACTATTTTACAGATAATATTTCGGACATAAATTTTGGAATACGTGTAGCATTAAAAATGTACTAAAGTTGTGAAACTTTTTTAACAAAGTTAGGGGGTATTTTTTTTTTACTCAAAGAGCTTATTGACGGCATTTTTCTGTGAGAGATAGCCCAAGTCACAACATAATTCGAAATTGTGCGGCGGGTTGAAGACCAAGGAGCTGTACTTGATCCTCCTCGAGCTGACACATCTCAAAATGTTACCACAAATGAAAATAAGAAAATTGTACAAGAGAAAATATGGAGTAGCAATTTTGAACATATTGATTCGACGATGTTCCACTCATTGGGATCTGTTGAAACTCACGACACAATATTCTGCACATTTTAAACCCCTTTCCTCATAAAATGCAGTTTGTTCAACAGTTAAAGCTTGGAGGTTCTCAAAGAAAGGGTTAAATATGTAGTTCAAATGCAAGTACTTGTCCGAAATTACCCCGTTTTTTTTCACAAAACTTGATTATGCCAAATAAAACACATTTATATTTGCGTGGATTTGTTAACAAACAAAATGACAGATTTAGGGGCTTTAAAATTACCAAATGCAGTTGCATCCCGTAAAGTGCCGTGTGCGGAAACGGAGGGGAAGATTGTTGGACCTTGTTTTTGGAAGATCAATGCGAAAATGCTGTCACTGTTACTAGAGAGAGATACTGCACTATGATTATTGACTTCCCGCATCCACAAATAAAAATTAGGCCTAGATTATGGTTCTAACAAGATGGGGCAACGGTACATACGGCGGCAGACACAATTGAGCGTCTCAGGCAATATTTAGCGACAACATTATCTTTCGCTATGGCATTGTCGAATGGCGATCACGTTCCCAAGATCTCGTGGAGATATATTTAAAAATAATATCACTAGAAATAAAAAAAATCTAAGTATGTCCTATTGCATACACATTATCATCTAAACATAAAAGAGTTCTCCAAAGGCATAGCCCAATTATTCAAATCACAGAGAGAAGGTTAGCGGCGTCAAAATTACACAGTTAGTAAGGGAACCATAGATAACGCAACAATAATATTAAGGGAAACAAAATGAACAGATTGCTTTATTCTTGCAATAACAAGATGAAAGACTGCAAAAATATAAAGTAAAACCAGATGAAAGACTATAAAAACAGGAAGAACGTTTCGCACTTCTGCAATTAGAGAACGAGAAATAAAATAACGAATTCCAAAAAGACCAAAGGGAATTTCAAACCGAAAGCAATGTAAACGTCCGACGAAATGCAGAACAAGCATTTAGAAATTCAAAGATTAACCCTGTAGAAATTAAACAACAGCAAGTCAAATGAAGGAAATTCTACATATTCTAATAACACCATATTTAATTCGCTGGAAATGTTCAACTACATACCAGAAGGGAAAACGTTTGAAGCGTATTATAACGTTATGAAGATATTTTCTCCACACACTGTGAAAGCAGGTCGAACTAAAAAAAAGTCAGACTATTTCTTAGGAAACTAAGTACAGCGGAACATGGGAAATTTGTAGATTTTTTCTACCGAGGAAAACGAATGAGTTGCAATTCTCAGAGGCAGTTAAATTGATAAAGGAGTTGTTTGGACCAAATATGTCGCCTTGTCATAAGCGATGGTTTTGCATGAATTTCTCTAAATCCGAGGATCAGGGTTACTTAACATATGCATCTATCTTAAATAGACATTGTGACAACTTCAGGTTGGCAGAGATTACGGTTGAGGATTTCAATTGCTTAATTGTACCTATTTACTATGCCTCCCCACGGGACAGAGTTAGACACCAGGGTCGTTTTTTAACGTGGAGAAAAGGTACAAAAATAAAAATTGTTTCAGTCGTGAAGGATTTCTCCTCCACCGAAAGAGAACAAGAAATAGAAGTGCAGCATCTGAAGAACAGATACTACACGTTGATCTTGTCCCGAATTGTAGCTCAAGGACTAGTAACAAGTAACAGTTCTGAAATAAGCCGTAGAGTTTTTTCTAAACTCGAATCTGAACAGAACGTTACCTTGCAGAAATTAGCAGAGGATTGCCAACCTTCCGTAAGTTTAAAGAAGGGCCTCGAAATATCGAAGAAGCTGACATTGCTTACATTAAACAAGTAAAAAAGAAACACCCAAAATGCCCATCAGCCAGAAATCGGGATAGAAAAAATCGGCGTATTATAAAAATAGACAAGAAAAATTTTAAATGTCCCATTATATAATTGCAGACGGTGCAACTAAAGACACTGGGAGGAAAATTCGCCATGTAGAAATAAGAAATGTTTCGTGTGTAACCAGAATGCGCACAAAAGTTCGTGCTGTAAAATAAAAAAAAAACATTCAATAGCCGAATTAGGCAAACAAGTTCGAATCAGACAGAGATTTGAGGGAATATGTGACGACTGAAATATTTAGAAAAAATATCAAATTTCAGTTTGATTCAGGAAAAGACCTGACAATAATGGACTATAAAAGATGGAAATGTTTTTTAAAAAGTCTACAATAATGAAGTCAACGAACCTTCGCTCGTACGATAACTGATAGGAAAATTAACTTGGAAGGCGAGGTTGTGCTCTTCATAAAGCTAAACGGGGTTTTTAAAAAAAACAGTTTTTATTCTGCAAGATGGAGAAAACTTGTTGGGCACGGATTTCATTGAGAAATTCGAATTGAGGGATACACCTTTTAACTTGTTCTGCAAAAAAATGGAAAGTAACACGCAAACAAGATAGGGCATTAAAGAAGAATCAAAGAAAAAAATCCGGAAATTTTCACACCTGATCTTGGAAGATGTAACAATTGTGAAGCACAATTTTAGCTCAAGGAAAATACGATGCCAATTTTAGAAAAGAAACGTAACGTTCCTTTCGCAGGAGTAGAAGATTTTTTCGAAGAACTTGATAGATTGAAAAAAAATGTTATCGAAATTAGAAACTAATTCATGGGCTGCCCCGATTAGGTGCATCAAAACAAATCAAACCAAATCAGAATCTGCGCTGACTTTTCGACAGCTTTGAACTTGGTGATTAAGGATTACTATGACTCATTGCCGAGTTCAGAAGAGAATTTTAATAAGCTAAATGTCGGATATATATATATTAGAATATCGACATCGGACGCCTATCTCGATATTCCTATCGAAAAGGAATGTTCGAAGTTACTAGGGATAAAATCTCATAGAGAGTTATTCAAATTCAACAAGCTTCCGTTTGGTATTAAAGAGGCACCTGTCATTTTCCAACAAGCTATGGACGTCATGTTAAAGGATCTGGAATTTGCGTGCGCCTACTTAGACGATACCATAGTAGTCGACATCTAGAGCATCTCATTCAAGTATCGACAATAAATCATGTTAAATTGGGTTTAAAGTCAGCGTCAAAGTGCGAATTTTGTTTGAAGGAAATTTATGACACATAATCAACAAAAATGTCAGATTTCAGATCCGCATAGGTCCATTGAAATTAGAGACATGCCAGCGCTCACTAACGTGGCGACGCTACAGCATCTTCGCGGGCTCGTAAATTACTATCAAGTGTTCATTAAAAGAATGCACAATCTAAGAGTTCCGTTGAATGACTAGGCATCGGAATGGACAGTAGAGTGCCAGAAAGCATTTGATGAAAGATGAAATCAAGAAAATGCTTACATCTAACCTCGTTTTAACCCATTACACTCTAAAACTGGATATTATAGTGACAAGTGACGCCGGTGTAGGAGCATGTATTCAAAACATAATGCCAAACGGTTCAAGGAAACCAACTGCACACGTTTCTGCACATTACTATCAGCAGTGAGAACTTATGCACACATCGAAAAAGAGGCTCTGAGTATCTTTTTAGCAATAGCGAAATTTCATAGATATATCTACGGCAGGATCTTTATGCTGGAAACGTATCATAAACCTTGCATCGCAATCTTTGTGACGAAGAAGTGGGTCCAAGTTTATACGGCAAATCGATTGTTGAGATAGAGGTACTATTCTTCTCATATATAATTTTCACATAAAGTATCTATTATCTTGAAACATAAATCATTCGAACAGTTAAACAAGACTCGTACTGATTCAAGAAGAAAAATTCGAAGAATCGATTATCACAACTTATTATGAGCAGATTATGAGGTGAAAAGCATGATAAACAAAAAAAAAGGAAACTGAAAATGAGGATCTCATTTTGAACATAAAAATCTAAATTGTAACAAATGATCAAAAAGAGCAGGAGATCTATTCGATATATGATAGAGTTTAATTATGTAATGAGAGAGTAGTAGTTTCGGTAAGGTTGCAGAAAAGAATACTGCGTAACTTTCACATGGGTCAGTCAGGTATCAATAGAACACAAACCTTAATGCGAAGCTTTGTATATTGGAAAGGCATGGATATGGATATCGCAAACATGGTTCATCGATGTGAAGGGTGTGCGTTAGTAGCAAAGGCACCACCCTAGTACACAAACCACGGTCTAAGACGGATCATTCGTGGACAAAGTTACACATCGATCTCGCCGGTAGAAGAATATTACTATTTAATAGATCGGTTCGGTGTGCCAGAGTGTATTATGAGTGACAACGGGACACAATTCGCTTCTGAAGAGCTTAACGATTTCTGTGAGCTTTACCAAATTAACTAAATAACAACGCCGCCGTGTCATCCGAGTCCAATGTGCCCACAGAAAGATTCGTCGACACCTTAAAGTGCGCTCTGAAAGAAAGCGTCAGCAGTTCCAATTGACAAGCCGCTTCAGCAGTTCCTACAAATGTAAAGGTTACGCCGAACCAGAGAACATCCTAAAACTTTTCAATAGCTGAACTAATATTCCACAGAAAAATTAATTCAGTGTTTGACAAACTCTTGCCTAAACAGAATATAGTAAAGCATACTGGGCATACATTTAGAAAAAAGTAATCTCCGGCGAGAAGGTATTTTAAAGTGCTAAAAGAACAACCTTGCGTTCTGGGAACGAAGCATAAAAGGTAAGAGAAACAGTGGCCTTATTTACATAATTAAAGGGCCGAAAAATACTCATAAACGGCACCAGAACCATCCAACTCAATGTTACTTACAAGAGTATGAAGGGAGTATATCGGATTAGGAGGAAGATCCCATAGAATTAATTTATGAAACTTTTCAATAGAACCTCCGAAAAATACTCCTGGACCGAAAAGATCCGGGAAGAAACTAAAGTTCACGGACCCATTGGACGTGAATCCAAAACGTAAACGGTACTAAAAATGACTGATGGACATATTCTTATAAAGTATAAAAATGGAACCAACGACGAAAATACCCCATATCATTCCATATATGAATCCATTTGAAATCCAATAGGGAGTCCAAGGCTTGGGAGAAGGGTATTGTTGGAGGATGCACCTAATTAGCATACGTGGTGTGTTCAACCATATAAATATGGTTGGTACCAGAAAGACGAAAGACCCAACGAGAGCCCAAACTCAGAGTAACAACATGATCGAGAGTCGGCGAATACCCAGCCGACACCTTCCTCACGACTATACGAATGGACTCTATATAAATATTTTATATACTTTCTTGCTATGTTTTATTTTACTTTTGTGTTGCTATTTATTTCCATGTGTTCAATCAGGTGTCAACACAATTTATGTTTTAATAATTTCTTGGATTAAAATTAAACGTACAAAGGTAAAGAATCGTGGTTTCAATTGTGCTCCAATAAGGAACATTAATTCTGAACTCGCCCTTGTATTCTAAAGAATCTACAGTTTATTTTATCGGCTGTGCTTTTACGTTTGTGCAATATTAAAAATCCTCAAATGCACTTGTGATTGTAGGCTTCAGAAAAGTGTAAACTTTGGTCATCATCGTACTTTCTTGAATGACATATTATCGATTTCCGACACTTATCGGAAGCATCTTCATAGAACACCCACGTAAGAACACTCATAGACATATTCGTATACAATTTCAGGAAAAATTGGTCCAGCAATTTTCGAGTCGATTGGCGAGGAAAACCCACACACAAAGTTTCATTGATATAATAGTAGAAGTATATATAAATATGTATACACAGACACGTATGTATGTATATATATATATATATATATATATATATATATATTAATATATATAGAAATATCTTGCTATACAGTCATGAGCATGTTTCGCTCAACTTTGACTGCTTATATAAAAAGCAAATAAAGGGTATACCATGCTCTACTTCAATAATGAGCACTCTTGTATTAGCCTCGTTAAAGTTTATTGGGTACTAAACTTATGGAGAAGATTAACCTCAGATTATATATATATATTAAAATCATTATACGCTGCAAACAAACCTCAGATATTATATATATATATATATATATATATATATATATATATATATATATATATATATATGTGTGCGTGTATGGATGTGTGTATGTATGCATGGCGAATGAACTCTTTTTCTGGGTCAACGGCCAACCAGCACCGTGTATATTTGTGTGTGTGTGTATATATATGTGTATTGGGGTAGAGAGGGCTCCCGTAAGCCGTGGTGAAGGCAACCTTTCTAGGAGAAGCAAATCTTTGATTTAAAAAACCATAAAGCGGAAGACCAGTACCCGCATTAAGCTGGTCTGCAGTTTAATTTGTTGCTGGGTATCTTGCTCTTGCTTGTTGCAGGATCTCAACATTTTGAACCGAGAGAGAGACTTAGCTGTCGTACAAAGCTAAGACTCTGTAACATCATATTTGTATAGATACTCCCTCAGGAACTTGGGCTCATGGATTTTAAATGTCTGAGGGAGTGGCACTCGTCTGACAAGACGTTGCAATCATCATGATGTATGTATTTATGTATGTATTAAAATGCTGTTTATATAGTACGCTGCAAACATGTAAAAAAATTCTGACATTCATAATTTGCATATTTACCTTAAAACAACTCCCTCATATTTATGCCCTGTATTGGACAGTTATAATAATCTCTAGCGAACACCACATGTTGCTCATAGGGGCTTATCTTATCAAGTGTAAAGTTTTCTAGTGTGCACCGATAATATTAATTATTATTTAAATATAGAGAAATAAGAGTATAAGACAAGTATTTACTATAATATTAACTTAAAATATACATATATAAATATATATTTATATGTATAGACACCCCGTGCCAGAATTATATGCAAATCGATATTTGTGTTCTAACTCCGATAGTTTTCAATGAAAATCCGTGATACTTCGCACGTTATACGACAGCACTAACGCATGCGCAGATATAAAATTATAAGTTGATCTGCACAATAACAAGCAAATGGCAGCTATTTTGATGACTTGCAGTTTATTTCAGCGTGACAACCTTATATGCAAGATGGGACGTAAAGATGCTTTAAGTCCAGACGAGAAGTCAAAATTTGTTCAAAGGCTCCGTAATAAGATTTCCACTTTAGAAATTGCCAAAGAATTACATCGTGATCATCGTACAATCCAAACATATTGTACTAACCCTCTACTTTGCAACGGACATCCTGACAAAGGGAAAATTGGTAAGAAATGATATCTGTCACGTCGAACAATGAGCAGGATCACGAGAAAATTCGCCGTAACCCATTTGAAACTTGCAAGCAAGTTTTTGAAACAGATAACGTCCCTGATGTGCCAAAATCATCTCGTTGCCGTATCCTAAGGGCGACTGCAAAATGTGGAAATCCAGAGGTCCGCCCTCAATTGAAGGATATCCACAAGAAAAAAAGAGGATGGTGGGCAAGAGATTACATGAAGGTGAATTTACAAACTGTTTTGTTCACCGATGAGTGAAGAGGAGGAAGGTGCCATTATGAGGGTCTACGTCTCCAAAGGATCAGGCGTAAACAAGGAGGTGGTGTTGTGATGTTCTGGGCTGTAATCATTGGCAATGGGCTGGTAGCATATGGAGTGAAAATTACCGCAAAACTCTACATTGACCTCATTAAGTAACACTTGGAACCCTGGTACAAAAAGAATAATTTGGCATTCCAGAAAAAAGATGGTATCCATGCATGATAATGCGCCGTCTTATTCTGCAAGGATAGCCACTGAATATTTGGAAAGACTTTTTGTCAAACATGGAAAGAAATGCGATGGCCAAGCTGTTCTCCAGATTTAAATCCCATCGAAAATCTGAGAAGCAGCTTGAAACAAAATATTTATTCCGGAGGAAGGCAGTACAACTCCAAGGGTGACCTCTGTAATGCTATTCTGACTACTGCCAAAGATATTTCATCAGATGAAATCGAAAGTTTGACATCTTCAATTGACCAAAGATTTTTTGCTCTTGTCAATAAAAATGATAATTATATAAGATATTGATTGTACTATGAAGTTGTTTGTTCTTTATTATTGTTCTGAATTTACAAATTCATAGAATAATCAATGTTTCGATGATCTTTTAGCACTTGACCATATTTTAGCATTGGTTTGCATATAAAGTTGGCATGCTGAAAAAAATGCAAATACGAAAATGGCTGCCAATTGTTTATTACTGTGCAAATAAGCTTAAAAGTTAAGATCTGCGGTTGTGTTAGTGTTGCCATATAACGTGCTAAGTTAGAAAAGCATTTCATCCAAGGCATGAAAATTGTTAAACAAAATGTTTTTACTATAGGCTTTAAAAATAAAGGTACCAGATTCAATTTGAAATTTATTTATCTTCAAAGTGCACTTTTATAAATGTTACAAAGTAAGGTATAAAAATTTAATTTAAATTGAATCAGAAATTACCTTGGATATTTTATGAAATGTAAAAAAACATTGAAAATTTTATATTTATATCTCTAATTGCTAGATGAAAGATAATATTTTTAAATTGAAGCCTTGGATGAAATGCTTTTCAAACTTGTATCTTATCTTTTTAAGATTATATTTCAAAACTCTCCTTCTCTCTATTTCAGTTTGTATTTCTGCTCACACCCCAACTCATTTTTGCAACACCATCTTTGTATTATTACAGGTCTCAATATTCTCTCTGTTTCACTTTGTATTCCTCCTCACACCACAAGTTATCTTTGCAACCCCCTCTTTGTACTATAACAGGTCTGAATATTCTCTCTGTTTCAGTTTGTATTTCTCCCCACACCATCTCATATTTTGCAACCTCCTCTTTGTAATACATCTAATAATGAGAAAATGTGAGTTTTTTACCAAAAATTTTAAAATAACTTTTTTAGATTAAATTTTTTTAAATTCTTTCGGAATAGAAAATCTTTAAAATTTAATAAGGAACATATTTCATATAGGTTTCATTAACAAATATTCAGTACATAATGAGAAAAATAGAGACGAAAATTTCAAAAGGACTGTATAACTGGTTACGGTCAATAGTACTCCTCGCCAGTGAAAGTCTTTGTTATTGTTATACTATTATTGTTATTATTTACAAAAATGTGTGTCCTGCTCTTTCGCGCAAGGACTAATATAATGAATGACAAAAGTCTATATTCCAAATTTTATGATGCTGACCATCTTACAATTTATTTCTTTAATTCATTTGTCTCTTACAATACTCGAAAGTATCTGTTTCGTTGAACAAAATCAATCACTTATTTATTGTGTGAATCTATTTTGCTGTAAACTCAACAAAAGAAATAGCAAAAGTAAATCCATCAAAAGGAAATAAAATGCGTTTGGTCAGGGCGTAATTGCAGCTTCTTTTCCATTTTTTTAATCATGTTCAAACTACACCAACTTCTCATATGCACTCATGAATATATCTAATATATAAAATGCTATATGTCTGTCTGGCTCGATATTTTTAAACTCTTTTTCTTCCGAAACTAAAAGTCAAAGAGCGGCGCTAGAGGCCTCAAATGATGAGATTTTTATGTACCGTTGTTTTATTGGTCTTTACCGGGTTAAAATAGTTTGGTCGAAAAAACATTATCCATTTTGTATATCCACCTTAACTTATTTTTATTTTTAAAATTTTTACCAGTTCATATGCATGTCACCCTTTCGGTCTCAATTCCAACTGATGGAACCAAAATATTTTTACATCCCACGCCGAATAAAGGAGAATATACCAGTAAATCAACCCTTGCCCGTTCGCCCGTTCCTCCGTCCGCGCTTTTCTCTATAATTACGCCTTTGAATTTTTTGAAATTTTGCAAAAACATTAAACATGATATAAGTAAAAATGTGACAGAACGGATTTTCCGAGAAAATCCGGTTACCCGGCTAGGGGTGCTATGCGGGTAAAAATGGCTAAAATTGACTCTTTAGTGCTTATTAAAAAATTGATGCCTCGGATTTTTATAAAACTTTCTGACAAGTTATAACTAACTGATTTCTATATAATTGTGTTTGTCTGTATTTCGCAATCACTCTTGGGTGTGTACCAGAGACTCTTTTAGGGCAAATAAAAACACGCCGTTTGTTAGACTATCACCATATTTGTCGAAAACTTTCTGTGTGTGTCTATTTAGCAGTTTTGCATTGTGATGAACTCAAATTTAAATATGTTAAAGCCTTGGAGATTTTGGGAGCATAAATGGGGAGGATGGACTTAGTAATTTCCTTTTTTTCATGATTCAGAAATCAAATTTACATCTGTTAAGGCCTAAAACTGCACCATTTGTTCATTTTCCCCAGAATTTGATGTCCCCTGGGGTCTTTTGGGGCTAATAAAGGGGGGGATGCTGAACTTAGTCATTTTTATATCTCTTTCACTGTGCACTCATGTGGGGTCGTGCATGTTCACTGTTACGTTTTTTTACTAAGTAGTTTTTTTACTAAGTAGTTTTTTTGTTTTTTTTTGTTTTACTAAGTAGTTTTTTTACTAATTAGTTTTTTTTGTTTTATTAAGTAGTTTGTTTTTTATTAAGTAGTTATTTTTTACTAAGTAGTTCTTTTTACTAAGTAGTTTTTTACTATGTAGTTTTTTACTAAGTATTTTTTTACTAAGTAGTTTTTCTTTACTAAGTATGTTTTTGTCTCGTTTTTATTCTTGTTTTTCATTTGTAACTTAGACGGAAAGAGGTAAAAAGATTAAAAGAACGCAATTGATTTTATGTAACTACCAAAAACGTTTCACTCATGTAATTCGATTATCCTCGATGTTTCGCTTAAGACCAATTGATTAGAAGTCAACAAGGGAGAAACGAAAGAAACATTGCCATCGAAATGAAAGTGATAACTTAGAAAAAGTTTAACAAAAAATGCGTTTACCCAATTTGCTCGTTTACTGATGCAAAGTTTTAACTTAAATGTGACAAACACATCGGGAATGTATTTAATACGCATTATAAGAGACAGAACATGGAACTAGTATTACAAGTATACGTATGTGGTGCTTTGAATAAGTGTCTACCTTTTTTGTACAGACATTTAAAATTGTCTTAGACTCTTGAAAATTCAGTATGTAATTTCTATATATTCTATGAGATGCCTAACTCGCTTTTATGATATAAAGTTCAAATGAACAGCAACAACAGGAATTTAGATACACGTTAATAAAGCCTGATTGTTACAGCTGGTGAATTTTTTAGCATGCAATCTGGAAGAATAATATGCAATACAATTCTGTTTAATACATGGAAAATGGCAGAGAAACATATAGAATGCTTAAAACTGCTTTTGGAGCATCAATGTTTTAATGCCATCAGAAATTCAAGGAAAGCAAGGATTCTGTTTAAGATAATGAGAGTTATGGAAGGAGTTAGGAGATCAGAACACTGGAGTTGATTAGTTAATAAAAGTTTGATATTTTATGTTATATATAGTTCTTTACATATAAATAATTATATTGCATATATTGCATATTATAAATTATTATATTGAATATTATAAAAAATTATATTGCATATTATAAAAAATTATATCGCACATTACTAATAATTATATAACATATTATGAATCATATATTGTATATTATAACTAATTATACTGCATGTTATATCTAATGATATTACATATTATAAATAATTATATTTCATATTATAAATTATTATATTGAATATTATAAAAAATTATATTGAATATTATAAAAAATTATATTGCATATTATAAAAAATTATATTGCACATTGCTAATAATTATATAACATATTATGAATCATATATTGTATATTATAACTAATTATACTGCATGTTATATCTTATGATATTACATATTATAAATAATTATATTGCATATTATAAATTATTATATTGAATATTATAAAAAATTATATTACATATTATAAATAATTATATTGCATATTATAAATTATTATATTGAATATTATAAAAAATTATATTGAATATTATAAAAATTATATTGCATATTATAAAAAATTATATTACATATTATAAATAATTATATTGCATATTATAAATTATTATATTGAATATTATAAAAAATTATATTTAATATTATAAAAAATTATATTGCATATTATAAAAAATTATATTGCATATTATAAATAATTATATTGCACATTGCTAATAATTATATAACATATTATGAATCATATATTGTATATTATAACTAATTATACTGCATGATATATCTAATGATATTACATATTATAAATAATTATATTGCATATTATAAATAATTGTATTGTATGTTATAAATAATATTATATAGTATAAATAATTATATTGCATAGTTTAAGTAATATATTGCGTATTATAAATAATATAATGTATAAAATTAATTATACGTCATATTAAATTAATAATATTGAATATATATAAATAATTGTATTTTTTATTATAAATGTTATATTATAAAAAGGTATATTGTATATAATTAATAATTATACTACATAGAAAATATTATATTGTATATAATAAATAATTATATAACATATTATAAATAATATATTACATATTGTAAATAATTATATTGCATAATATAATAATTATATTGTATATGATAAATAATTATATTATATATTATAGGTAATTACATTGTATATAATAAATACTTTTATTACATATAATAAATAATTATATTACATATTATTAATAATTATATTATATATAATAAATAATTATATTATATATTACAATCAATTATATTGCATATAAATAATTATATAGCATATTATAAATAATTATATGTATAAAATAATCTATTGTATTAAATATTATAAATAATTGTATTATATATTATAAATAATTATATTGTATATAGTAAATAATGTATTGTATATAGTAAGTAATTATATTGTATATTATAAATATGTTATTACATTTTATAAATAATTCCATTGTATATTACCTATAATTATATATTTAATAAATAAATAATCATAGTGTATATAATAAACAATTTTATTGTATATTATAAAATTATATTATATATGATAAATTATTTATTGTATATTATAAATAATTATCTTGCATATTATAAATAATATATTGTATATTATATATTATTATATTGTATGTTATAAATAATTATATCGTATATAATAAATTATTATATTATATATTATAAAATATTATATTTCATATTATAAATAATTATATAACATAATTATAATGAGTGCATCGGATATTATAAATAATTATATAACATATTATAAATATTTTTTATACAGTGATCACCACTTATTAAGGCCTGGAAGCCACTCGAGGATAAGGGTTATTGCAAGTACATTACGTTAGTGTGGAGATTTGATGAAGTGGTTACTTAAGGGGCCGGTTCATTTGGAATTTGTTAACGTTGGACTTGAAGACATCCAAGTTGAAGTCCGGTGGGAAGCAGGCAGACGGAAAAGAGTTCTACAGGCGTGCAGTTCTAAGAAAGAAGCTTTGTTCATGGAATCCGCGTTTTCATTTAGGCACAGATAAAGAGTGGGGGAAGTTTTTGACAGTGGATTCAGCTAGACGGGTGTTTTTCGTGAAAGATTGGCGAGGGGGGACGAGAGACTGGAGTTCAGATGAGCACCTGCCATGGAAATAACGATAAAACAAGGATAGGTTCGCAACGTGACTTCTGTGGGAGAGAGGTTGCAGGGTAGAGAAAAGGGCATCCCCCACTAAGCCACGAAGTCTATTTTGTACTCTGTCAAGGCAGGATAGGCTGTTTTTAGCAGCTCCTGCCCAGATATGGCAACAGTATTCCATCCTTGGAGTACTTGGCGTTTATATAGATAAAGAATTGCATCAGTAGTGAGATATCTTCTGGAGCGGTAGAAGGATCCCACCATCTTTCCAGCGAGCTTGGCAACAGACTTGATGTACGTGTTCCATTTCAGATCAGGAGTAAAGGTCAAACCCAGAAGCTTGTCAAAACACGGGGCCTCACCCAAACGAGGGTCATCCATCACAATTGATGCCAGCTGGGGATCAGAGCGTTGATGATGTAAGGATAGGTTTTGGATGCATTAAAGGTAACCAGCCACACCTTCTCCTTCCATTTATTGCATATTATAAATAACTATATTGTATATAATAAATAATTATATTTCATATTATAAATATGTTTTATTACATTGTATATAATAAATAATCATATTGTATATACTAAGTAATTATATTGTATATTATAAATATTTTATTAAATTTTATAAATTATTCTATTGTATATTTGTTATGGCTTGCAATAACAAAGAAAACAGAACAGCGGAATAGAGTTTAAACAATGCATTACTGGAACAACAACGTATAAAGGTTATAACTGAAAAGAGTAGTAAACGTCACCAAACAGGCGCGGGTCGCTCTGGTGTTTAATCCACACTTGGGATCAAAAGGTCTATGGTTTATATAATGGATAGAACAGTCCATTATGAACGTGTTCCCCCACTAGATGACTGCCTTGTCTGTTTTGCATGACAAACCTTATTATTTTTACTTAAATTCTCTTTCTCCTGATCACTAACAAATCAAATCTACTCTACTTCCTAAGTTGACACTAAACAAATCCGTCTCACGTAACTTAGATGGGTCCTTGCTCTCCGCCCTTGACCTTAAACTCGTAAATCGATACCCATTAACACCTAAAATTTCCTAGGCATGCTCCCGATTATAACTCCCAACCCATAACCAAGCTTCTAAGTAAATACTTACTAGCATTAGTCCAATACATTGACTTAAAGTAATCTATAATGAACAGTAACCGTTAATATCTCTTTATTAAGAGATAGTATTGCAATAATTATTACACAAACTAAACCGGTACTCATTGAAATAAAAACTTCCGGATATTAAGAGAAAGGCGAAGTCATTCTCCTTAGTTGTAGTCTAAAGGCAACTTACTCAAATTGTCTAAAATTCCATGCATTCGTATACAATACTACTTATCCATCCATCTATACTTTAACTATACTTACAGAATATGCAATAACCTATATCTATCAGGTATAACTGTACTCCATATCAAATGTTCTCTTGTCTCTATACTGAGCATATCTAATCTTTCAGTCTTACTAAATGTCCGGTTTGGGTACCAAATCAGAATTTCTAATAGAAAGTAGATCATACTCTAACACTTTATCCTAATCCTAAACCTACTAAACCATATCTAACCATACATTCCTAAACCTACTAAACCATATCTAACCATACATTGCTAAACTTACAAAACTATATCTAACCATACATCAACTCGACTCTCTCGATCCAATACTGTAGCAAATTTAACTGCTTCCACTGCATGAATTTTTATGTATACCATCTCTCAGTATAAATGAAAATGGACAGCATAATAATGCCCTTTTTAAACCACACTTGAGGAGTGAAAATCTTCTGTAGAAGCTAACCTAAATGCCCGATTTTTCCAGGAAATATTAACCTAAATAACCAATAAATATTAACTACCCATGCGGGGTCGCAGAAATACCTGGATTAGGACCCAGGCGCGGGGCGAACCCCCTCGGAGCTGATGGACCCGTAGGTCTTCCCAGGCCATCCGTCTAGGAGAAGGAAAACTCTGAAACTAAACCTAGGGGAGGGAGGTCTCTTCAGTCCTGGACGACAACCTGCCTAGAGCTGGTGACTCAAACAAATCACCGGTTGGCAAACCTAAACTGCTTAAGGAGGAGATAGACTCTGTCTATCGCTCGGCTTTCATACTCCTTCTTTGCCTATTGGCCAGGCGTAGAGGTACTATCACAGGGACTCGCTTGAATCACCCAGTGGTTGACCTTGTTTCCTGACTAGGGTAATGAACGCCGCTTTTCCCCACTCCTGCCACATCCCATCCCCCTAAACTGGACACAGTGGGGTGCTTCAGTGCCATATATGTCAGTGCAGTTGGACTGGGCTGGCTTTGCCTAATGGATTGAGGGTACCGGATTGACAGTTCCTGGCTGCTGTTTCCGACTGATAGTACAGGAGCCCTAACTCTTTGGTAGCGCTTAGAGCGGCTGCTCCATCAACAGTTGTAAAATATCGGGATGTTTGTAGTGCCACGTCGCGCATGGAAAGGGACCCTGCACTCATCCCCGGTGGGCTTTCCTGAGGCCACAATCCTGTGGGTGAGGACAGCTGATGGTCTACTTGTATTGCATGTCTGGTATTCTGCACAACTACTTGTCCAGCACCCCCTCACTCATCCACCCTAACTGAAACTTTTAAATAAAATAAAATGAAATGACAGCTCAAGAAAAAGTTACGTTTAAACCAGGACCAAACTCAAAGAAAACCAACCTGCCTCCTCCCTTGAGGCTTGCATTTACTAATATCCGCGGGCTTAGAACTAACTTAGATGATGTTGAGTCATTTCTCCTTGTAAACACCCCGGATATCTTAGCATTAAGTGAAACTAATTTTCACTCCTCCATACCCTCTAACCACTTTAACATGCCTGGTTATCTCCCACTCTACCGTAAGGACTCGGACAGACATATGCATGGACTTGGAGTCTATATTCGAAACACCCTCCCCCTAACTAGAGAAATAAAACTAGAATCAGAGGGCCAGGCCTTTATGTGCTTCAGACTAAATATGCAACACAATATTAGCTACTTATATTTTCTCTACCGCTCTCCCTTAAACCAAGACTGTACCCTAATAAACAAAGTCTCAGACAGCATAGATATAGCACTCTCCCTCGATACTAGCGCACAAATAGATGTATTTGGTGACTTCAATGTCCACCACAGTAACTGGCTAGGATTCTCAAATCACACAGACGTAGCTGGTAGCGCCACATACAGCTTCTCTATATCTCATTCCCTATCTCAGATGGTTACATTTCCGACACGTTTCCCAGACCAGCACGATCAACATGCCTCACTTCTAGATCTCTTTCTGACAACAGTTCCCAATGACTGTACAACAAATGCCCATAGCCCACTCGGGAATGCTGATCACGCTGTGATAATGGTAGAAATCAGCCTAAATTCTCGCCCTAAAACTGAAGACCCACAACTCAAAACAACGAGGTATTACAAAAAGGCTGATTGGGAAGCCATCAGGGAGCTCATCAGAGATGCCCCATGGCAAAATATCTTTACTCTTCCAGCGGAACAGTGTGCAAATGAGACAGCTGAATGGTTCCCGCACGGAAATACTATAGCAAGCCCCACTCCCCCCAATGGTTTACTTCTGCTTGTGCAGCTGCCATTTGTCAAAGGCAGCATGCGTTCCGCAGATTCAACCGACATAAGTCCAGCTCAAATAAACAGAAGTTTATAGAAGCTAGAAATAATTGTAAGAGAGTGATAGACACAGCTAAGTCAGATTACTCTGAAACCACCAGAAAGCGCATCGAAGCACAGAAATTAGGAACGCGGGATTTTTGGAAAATCTACAACAGCGTAGTTAATAATGGACAGTCAATTATTCCCCCACTAACAAACAATCATGAGGTTGCTTGCACGGCAACTGACAAGGCTAATCTGCTTGCCAGTCGGTTTGCCTCAAACTCTGAACTCGGTACACCACTCACTCCCTGATTTTCTGAACTCGGTACACCACTCACTCCCTGATTTTCCTCTGCGAACAGACGCCACACTTGACGACTTGAAAATCACCCCTTCTCAGGTACATGCTATTATAAAAAACCTAGACACCTCTAAAGCATGTGGACCAGATCTCATCCCGGCTGTGCTATTAAAAAAATGCTCTGCCGAGGTTGCTCCAGTTCTGTCCAAACTTTACAATAAATGCCTTAACGAATCTTGTTTTCCCGACTGCTGGAAAACCGCCTCTGTGGTACCAGTCTTCAAGAATTCTGGTGAAAGAACTGACCCACTAAATTATCGCCCCATTAGCCTCCTCCCGCTTTTCGCCAAAATATTTGAGTCCTTAGTTAATCAAGCCCTAGTCCAGCACCTAACAGCTGCTAAACTCTTGACTGACAAACAATATGGATTCAGGCAAGCCCGTTCAACAGCAGATATCTTAACTGTAGTTTCTGAACGTATATACCGTTCATTGGATAAAACAGGGGAGGGTAGAGCGGTGGCCCTTGATATATCTAAGGCTTTTGACAGGGTATGGCACGATGGTCTTCTAAGGAAAATTAGATCATATGGAATCACTGGAAGAATTCATAACGTAATTAAATCCTTCTTAAGTAATAGAAAAATCAAAGTTGTCCTCGACGGACGTACATCCAAACAATATGACATAAATGCGGGAGTGCCTCAGGGGTCTATCCTTGGACCTCTATTGTTCCTGATATTCATAAACGACCTCCCTGATAATATTGTTTCGGAGATGGGTATATTTGCCGATGACACCACTCTCTATAACAGATATGAGGGGAAAACAAATGAACACATATCCAAGAAAATGGCAGAAACACTAGAGGATGACCTCCAATCCGTAGTGGAATGGGGACAAAAATGGTTGGTCTCATTCAATGCTGCTAAGACTAAGCTTGTTTTCTTCAATAACTACAAGAAACCTTCTCTCCCACCAATAGCAATGGCCAAGAACACATTGCCTGAAAGTACTTCTTTTAAACTCCTCGGCCTAACGTTTACAGGGAATATGAACTGGAATAGATACATTGAGAGCATTGCCAAGGCTGCTGCAAGGAAGGTTGGCTCCCTCTACCGTGCTAGAAAACTACTTACGCCTGCCAGTATCCTATACCTCTATAAGGCAACCATTCGCCCATGTATGGAGTACTGTTGTCACATCTGGGCTGGTGCATCTGCTGCTTGTCTCTCGCTCCTGGACAAGGTTCAAAAAAGAGTCGCAAACCTGATAGGTCCTGAACTGTCATCTGGGCTTCAACCTCTGTCCCATCGACGAGATGTTGCATCCCTCTGCCTGTTCTACAAATACTTTAATGGTGAATGCTCTGACGAACTGCAAACACTTGTACCTACCCGACGTAACTACCCCCGACAAACCCGACAAGCTACTAAGTCTCATCCCTTTACAGTGGAGATCCCTAGGTGCAAGAAAGCCTTTTACTCCAATAGTTTCTTCCCCAGAACTGCGGGTCTTTGGAACTCCCTTCCGGGATTCTGCTTTCCCAACTGCAATGATATGCAGAAGTTCAAGTGTAATGTTAACAAACATCTTTCTACTCTTCTCCCTTCATAATGACCCCGCTAATTAATTCCCTAATAGTAGCCCCCTGCTTCAAAGTGGCACTGTGCCTTGTTTGGGGTGAAAATTGAATAAAAAAAAAAAACAAAAAAAAAACAACACCCTCCTCCCAAGATGATTTCCGCAATTGTGAAAATCAGTATGTCTTCCTTTTGGGGCAGACCACCAAGGGGTCTGTGCGCTTCCTCTTTCTGCCGGAGCGTCTCGGTTCTGACAACTCTTTTGGAGGATCTATGTCAAAACAGTCATACACAGTTTCAATCGCCTCACTGCCGTCCTGCGGTGGTTCTTCTTGATCCTCGTCGAAACGTTTCCTGATTTGGTTCAGGTGCCTCTTATGTTGGAACTTTGGACCCTGAATGATGTATGTAACATGGCCGATTCTTCGTAAGATCGTGCCTTGTTCCCAAAAAGAAACTTTATTTCTAAAATCTCTTAAATACACGTTATCTCCGCTGTTAAACCGTTTCGTTGGCATTGTAGAGGTTCTGTTGTGTACCATGTGTTTGGGTAGCAGTTTATCAAATACGGATTTTATTTTCCGTCCAAACATGATTTCTGTTGGGGATCCAGCATCTGGTTTGTTCTGATTTCTCGTGATTCTGTAAACCTGCAGAAATTGCTGAAGGGCCTTTTCTGTCGGTGTATCGGACGCCTTTTTAATGCCCTTTTAAGTGTATCGACGAAGCGTTCGGTCTGGCCATTGCTTCTAGCGTGATACTGGGGTGTCGTAATATGCTTGACTTGATACTCTCTCAGAATTCTCTGAACTCTGTCGAGGTGAACTATGTAGCGTTGTCGCTAACCAAACAGTCTACAACCCCAAACCGAGCAAACAATTCCAATAAAAAAGTTGTCGTTGTTGCCGTGGTCGGTTTTTTGCATCTTAGTACCTCTGGCCATATAGAGTAAGTGTCAACTACTATCAGGTCCCGCCTAATCGATGTGCATCCTCGTGCTAATTTCTGCTTCGTGGTTGGAATGAAATTGTCATTTAGGGATTCTGATAGAAACATAAAACATCCGAACATGTGTAAGACAATTCCATGTTTAACCATGAATTTCAAGTTCAAATTAAAATTTCGGTTAGAAACGCTTATTTGTTTCGTTTGCTATTTTTAAATAATTTAATAATAATAATAATAATAATAATAATAATAATAATAAAAACAGAACCAAAAAATTAAAATTGCAACGTTATATATTATCTAACTCCGACAAAAAAAATGTAATGTCGGCATCCATGAGACCACAGCAAAAAGTCGAGAAGGCTTGTGGAAGATGTAAAATCCTAAAATAAAGAGAACTAACCAACCTTCCAGCGGATGAATGCGATGACCATTTAATTATTGGGGAGGTAACTCGAAATCTAATAAGGAACAATTGTCGTTGCCAGAAAGAAGTTTAATTAACAAGATGTGCCGATTGTGCAAATCTTCTTATAAGAGTTGTTAATACTGATGGAGAGTGCTGGAAAACTGGGGTGACTTTACTCATCTGCACTTCAAGGAACACAATCGGTTGTTGTCAATGAGTAACCTTTTCTGACAATCCTTGTGATAAATCCTAGTAAGCGATAGATGATAACATCTCTACTACTACTACTACTATACTACTACTGATACTACTACTACTGTTGCTACTACTACTACTACTACTACTACTACTACTACTACTACTAATGATAATGATAATAAACGGAGACTTCACCTGGAAGCCGATGAGCAATACATAACTGAGATGACAGAGAGGTATATTTTAAAGTGATTTGCTGATGCCATTTAATAATATACCAAAAAATGCAAAGTTAAAAAAAATGTCACTAATACAGATGAATGAATGAACAACATAATGTACATGGATGACCTGAAACTGTTTACAAAAGCCAGAGATTAACTAGAGACGCTAATAAACACAACCAGAATCATTAGCCGGAATATGGAAAAGTGCTCACTGTCGATCATAAAACGACAAAACTGGAAGCAAGGGAATGTAAATTACTACTAAACTAAACGGCGATGTGGACATGATAGGTGCAAATATTTTTTATGTTTTGGAAACAGACACCATCAAAGCAAGAGAAATGGAAGGGAAAATTGGAAATGAGTAGCTCAGAACAAAACAACTCCTCTAAACTTAACTCTATAGTGGAAACTTAACTAAACGTATAAACATGGTCTGCGTCACTAGTGGGGAAATCTATACCGTTTATATATTGGGTTGAAGAACTTAGACATCTCGACTAGAAGACTTGGAAATTCATGACGATGCACAACGCACTACGCCTAACAGATGATACTATGATGATATTATGTGAAGAGGAAACAGGGAGAAAATGTACTTGCTTGTACAAGAGACTGCTAATAATAATAAAAAATAATTAGAAAAATACATAATGCACTGAATATTTAAGCTGTTTTCATTAGTGTTGTCTGTTGAATTTTCACAGCTATGCTTCTGATTCCAATCTCCCCCATTCTTTTTTTTCACAGTTACTTTTCTTCATTTTTCATATTCCTTTTAGCTTTCTGCCCATGTCCCAGTATTTGATCAGCTTCTCTGTGTCCTGCATCTTAATACTGTGCTCTGTTGGAACGACAAAATCTACGATGTGACAGGACTTTCCTTTCTGATCAATTGTTATGTCATCCAGTCCCCTTGATTGGATGGATTTATTCGTTTGTATATATAGCATATGATTTTGTGACTTTCATTTTTAAGTAATGCTGCCAGTTTGTGCTTTTACTATTTGTCAGAGTGTCTACTGTGCAAGTATCTAAACACTTCTTAGTGTACTTCCGTTTCTACTTAATCGGGTCAATTTTGGTATTCGTTTAAAGCTAGTTTGCTGCATTCACTTATTATGTGGTGTATTGTTTCATTGCTTTGTCAAAAGAGATTTCATTTGCAGAAAAAACTTGAATGCCGATATTAGCACACATGAGTAACCCGAATAAGCTAGGCATACAGAAACTGTTACACATGGAATCATGAAAGCTGGAACTGTATAATTGCGTCCCTATCTTCTGACACCCTTTTTATTTTTTGTTGGAGCCACACGAGATAAGTAAGAATGGAGCCACTGGAAGTGAAAGACTATCCTGCCCTTCGTTAGATGAGTAGAAAAGTAACTGGGAATTTGAGGAGACTTATTACCACCCAAATTCCAGTAAAAACTAATGGCCGCTACCCACGAGAAATTAATTTTAAGCAGCTGTTTCGGTAACGCATATTTATTTGAAAAATATATCGAAAAGTGTGGAGAGTAGTGGAAATCTAAAAAGACTTGTTGTCACTCAGACTCCAGACAACACCATAAGTTGTTTCCAAAGATAAATCTGTGATAACCTGTGTTACCACTCGGTGTGGGTAAATAGCATTAGATTGATGGTATTACATTTTCATTTGGGATCCAACGCGTTGCATATGAAAGTATCGCAAGAAAATAAAAGCAAGAAATTTCACTCAGCTTTTCTTAATTTAGATAAAAGGCATTTATTTATGGTAATTTCCAAACGCCGCCTGAATATTGAGTATGCAACTCTCTCCTTTCTCCAAGTGGTTAACATCATTTTGCTGATTCGAGCAGGTGTTTTTCTTCCGCATCCACACGTCTGCTTTAGTCTAGTTGCTGCCATGCAAGTTTTTTCATCTCTGCTTTTCTTTCCGCTGCTCTGCAACTCGCTTCATGCCAAACGGTTATCCGATCATTTTAGTGCTTTAAGTGCTGATTTTATTTTTTTTAAACGTTTCTCTCCCATTCACACGTGCATCCAATTCGCTCTCCGACCACGTTGTTCTTTTTTCTTTTTGTTATTTATTCCTCGGTTATGACGTCACCTCGCACAGCAGTTGACCATTTGGATAGGTTGCATGCCACATATGCATTACGAAAACTTTTAAACGAAAATGAAAAAAATTATCGTATAGAAAATGGATATCTCTTAAATATCATATGTCAAAATGTCAAAGAGATAGCGAGAACGATGTGAACGGGGACACAAAAATGAATAGGAAAAAATGCGAATTCGACAAAAAATGAATGGGAAAAACTAAGAAAAAGAATAAAGTAAGAAACTACATAATTCAGTTAAAGAAAAAAAGGAAAGATAAAAAGATAACAAGCTACAATGATAAAGTTGCAAGCGAATAGAGCAATCAAATTAGAAACTAGCACGAATTTTTAGAGATGATGATTGATAAGTTATATTATCTGCATAATTCGAACTACCGCTCTTATCTTTGAGGACGCACCTGAGGATCAGATTAATTCTTCTGAAACTTTACGAGAATTACATCCAAGATTGAAAAAAGTCAAAACAATCCACATATTGCAGATAAGTAACTATATTATAAAATAAAAAAGATAACAAAAAAACATCTAAAATAAAGAAAGTAATAAAATATAATGTAAAATAACAGCAAGTAAAAAATATAATATAACAATACAAAACTTTGAAAAGAAAAGTTTATAATAAATGTAGATAATTGAAATAAAATAGATAAAAATAAATATGGAAGATAAAGAAAAGTAAACTTATATAAAGTATCAGTGAATGAAGAAATATGAGAAAGAAACAATATGACAAAAATAATGGTTGAAAAGAAAAATATATAAAACAAAAGAAACGGAATGACATGTATGATAAAATGTAATGAAAAAGAAATGATCGCCAGAAACAAAAAAGAAACAGATTTATGAACTGTGCCTTAGTTGATTTAGAAAGCAATTCAAGTGCAGGTTCGATAATATCGAATTTTATTTTAACTTTGGGAAAGCAATTATCGGTGAAAATATATTGACAAAAATAAATGATGGAAAAGAAACTTGAAATAAAAGTATTGGCATGAAAAAATAAGGATTGTTAGAAAACGTTGGAATTTTGAAGCAAACGCCACTGAAAAATTCCAGGGATGATATAAGCTAATGATCCGTATTTTCACGTGAATAAATAAAAATGTCAACGCGGGAAAGTAACTAAAATGTGTAATTTGTTTCACACGCGAATAATGGAACCACGTAATATATAATAATAAACTTTATTCGTCAATGTTATACATAAACAATTTACATTATGTGCCTTACATTCACATATACGGCACAATCGCCAGAACACCAAAGTTAAGGAACAATGAGCTTGGCCAGTTCTAGATAGGTGGTCATTTATGAATGTTATGCGGTGTATGAACCTCACCGGAACATAAAAGTTTCTAGATTGGAGGCATTTCATTCATTAGGAGGGATGCACCTTCGGTATTGTTAAGACTTGCAATTCGAGAAACGAAAACCTCTGATGTATAAGCTCAGACCTCTAATGTCTGTTCTAACCTATGAAAGCCATTGCACCGGTTGAGATTAGCAGTTGTGACCGAAGGTTTTCTTTGTAATGCACAAAGACATCACCACTATAAAAATTCATTCGTGTGGATTTCCGAACAACTTAGTTGTGGCGGAAACTCATGCGTTCCGAACAACTTAGTTGTGGCGGAAACTCATGCGTTGACATTGACGAAATTATTATCATTATATTCATATCTGGGCACTAAAATTTTGTCTACCGTTATACACAATGTGGTACATTATGTGTATAATCTACACTGCATACATGTATGTAGATAATATTTTGTCATAGTAAAAAATAGGAAGGGGGTAGAGGAAAAAGCAGACACAAATACAGATTGACAAGAATAGGAATCGGTAATTATATTCAGAATCCGAAATTTTAAACAGAACAGTAATCTGAATCAGAATCAAGAAAAATATTTGAATTGTCCCATCATTAATATATCAAATTGACAAGAAAGTCCTTACGGTTTTTAATTTTTTAAATTGGGATGAATATATCTCGGGGTAACCAATCATTTATTGATCGGAATTAGGACCATTAGAATCAACACACGTTTGCCAAAGCAAAGCATGTGTATTTATATCAGTACGTATTTAAATTGCGTTCTGATGGCGATAATGTCGCTCTGACCGTTTTGATATCGCTTAGGTTTTTAAGTATTTCCTACGAAGAAAATTATTGAGATGCTTGAAAAAGTGGTAGTCAATAGGGGAGAGGTCTGGAGAGTATATCGGATGATACATATTTTCGTAGATCAATTTGTTCAACTTTTGAAGGGTCGGTTTAGCAACGCGCGGTCCTTGTGGACGAGAATCAAGCCTTTTCTGTATACTACTGCTGGGTGTTGTTGTCGATGTTTCTAATTCATTTCATACGTTTGTTCTCCGTTGTTATGGTTTCGCCTGCATTTACATAACTGTAATGGATGAGACCGGTCGCAAGCCAATAACAATCAACTTGACCTTCTGTTTCGTGCAACTCTGGTATCGGAAAGTGTCATGAAGCTTCGTCAGCGTCTAACCACTAACCAGAGCGTGCCGTCATACCCCGGTCAAGAAACGGGTCCTTTTTGTTGCGTAAAAAAGAGGAGAAGATGACAATTCATATCGGATCTTCTTTTAGTTGTCGTTTAATTCGTGAGTCACTCATTTGTCAATTTTTTGTCTTTCCAACCTCTCTAAAGTGGTTGATAATTATCGTATAGGTTACGTCTAATTCAGAAGTAAGTTCTCGTACAGTTATGCCTGGATGAGCTTCGATTAAGGTGATTAATCTAACCAACTGTAAAAAGATTGCAAATAAACGTAGTTATTCGAATGTTCACGAATATACACTTATAAACCTATTTCGATAATACTGTATTAAAATATAGTATAGAGCACATTAAGACCACTTAAGCTTTGACGCAATGTACTATAATTATTAATATTCGATTAATTATGTAAATCTTGTTCATAGAAATATATACAGATAGAAACATACTTAATTATATATATATATGTATGTACATATATGTATATATGATTTTTCAATTCTAGTATTGTATCGTACAAATCCCTTCATTTACTGTAGCAACCCCCTCTAATTTTTATTCTATTACTTTTTTATGAAGCACTTCTCATCTAATTTAATCTTTCCTTCTTTAACGCTTGGTTCTGTTTTTAATGTTTTCAGGCTGCAATAGTTTTTTGTAATTGCTTCCAATAAGGTTTCACGACTAAAGGTCTCAGATGTGATTATCCGTCCACATCTTCACGTTTCCCCTTTTCGAATCTAATTTATGTTCTTAATTAAAACATTAGCCTAATGGTATCTAACTTATCGGGCCACGCTTTTATTTCGTTAGAAACGCAGAGGCATCAACGCCTGCGCAGATTGAAGGAAGTCATTTCCGACCTGATCATAGCTGTTGAAGGTTATCGAATAATTGAAGTCGGGATCGAGGTCGAAGATTCGCCTTTACAAGGTTAATTAATATAATAATTATCATAACAATATTAGACAGATGAAAAGGAGACAATTCAAGAAATACATAAACATCAAATATAAAAATTATTTTCAAAATTCTGATGAATAAAAAAAACAAATATGAAAAAAGTGCATTAGACTATGTCCATGTATTATTTGGTTTAATGGAAGCCCGGTACTTGGTAATATTGACATTTACTTACACTGATGTATGCTACACTTTAATAATTTCAAGCAACAAAGCAGACTGTTAGTATAAGTTTTTAAGAACAGCCGAAATATATTAAAAAAAAAAATAAATGTTTTAATGTCTTCGCGTTTAATAATATATTTCTCAATTACGAAATTTTGGGAGAATATTAAACCGTCGAATCTTATTTTAGATATTATTTTATTGTTAATTTTGATCGATCTCAACACATCCTGTATTTGAACGAACTCGTATAAACATTGCAATGTGAAAGTGTTTCTAGCTTAGCTATTATTTAATTCCCTTGAGTATATTGTTCTTGTCCTTTCAGTCATAACCTCTTAAAATGTTAAGCAAGTACGATTTACTTTATTCTTCATCAATATTGCTTATTGTAAGAACGCTCTGATCCCCAGCTGGCATCAATTGTGATGGATGGCTCTCGTCTGGGTGAGGCCCCGTGTTTTGACAAGCTTCTGGGTTTGACCTTTACTCCTGATCTGAAATGGAACACGTACATCAAGTCTGTTGCCAAGTTCGCTGGAAAGATGGTGGGATCCTTCTACCGCTCCAGAAGATATCTCACTACTGATGCAATTCTCTATCTATATAAAAGCCAAGTACTCCAAGGATGGAATACTGTTGCCATATCTGGGCAGGAGCTGCTAAAAACTCCCTATCCTGCCTTGACAGAGTACAAAATAGACTTTTTGGCTTAGTGGGGGATGCTCTTTTCTCTACCCTGCAACCTCTCTCCCACAGAAAACACAGTTGCGAACCTATCCTTGTTTTATCGTTATTTCCATGGCAGGTGCTCATCTGAACTCCAATCTCTCGTCCCCCCTCGCCAATCTTTCACGAAAAACACCCGTCTAGCTGAATCCACTGTGAAACATTTCCCCCACTCTATATCTGTGCCTAAATAAAAACGCGGATTCCATGAACAAAGCTTCTTTCTTAGAACTGCACGCCCGTGGAACTCTATCCGTCTGCCTGCTTCCCACCGGACTACAACTTGGATGTCTTCAAGTCCAATGTAAACAAATTCCTAATGAACCACCCCCTTAAGTAAACACTTCATCAAATCTCCACACTAACGTAATGTACTTGCAATAACCCTTATCCCTGAGTGGCTTCCGGGCCTTGATAAGTGGTGATCACTGTGTAAAAAAAGAGAAAAATAAAAGAATTAGACTATTAGGGATTTACGTTTCGTAATTTCTTCGTGCGTTGGGCGTTTTAATGAGTCCAATAAAAAATTAAAATTACAAACCAATCATGAAAATCCGAATGTAAATGAACAAATCATAACAGAGGAAAAAAGAAAAAAAGAAAAGAATTAATTGGCAAGTAATGCTTAGTTTTAAAATCTATTTTAATAACGATTTGGTGTCCCCCATTACTTACAAGCGAGGTAGTAGGCTGGAAATACTTATTCTGTAAAGGGGGCATACACTCCACTATAAAGGGACGCTCTATATTGAGATAAAATCCAAATTGCGTCAGTCTAGAAAAATAATATACTCTTATAATACTTATATAAAGTGTTCTTGCAACGTTCGTAGAGCCAATTATTTATTGAATATATATATATATATGTATACATATCTATATATATATATATCTATATATATATATATATATATATATATATATATATATATATATATATATATATATATATATATAAACGATAGTAATGTTTATGTCTCCGCCTCGGAGAACCGGTGTTTTTCTTAGAAAGTCGCCCATTTTTTATTTTGACATATTATTTATTTATTTATTATTTTTAAAAACAGTAATCTACGGACACTATATATATATATATATATATATATATATATATATATATATATACATATATATATGTGTATATATATATGTATATATATACACACATATATATATACATATATATATGTGTATATATATATATTGAACAAATAGTACTCAAATATACGACTTGCGGGGTATTAACTAGAGCATTTAACGCCTCAACCGCCGTATCGACCGTTGTAGCTGTTGGACGAAATATAAGTCAGATTGAAAATTAAACAACTTTCAGTTATAAATGAATTTTCGAATACGTAAAACTAATAAAAATATGTCGACAAGTTGTAATGTACGTATTTGCGTTTCATCTTACCATTTATTTATTTACGCATTATTCACCAATCCAAAGAAAGACTTTACTCGCTATAATTCATCTTTGCTGTATGATTACTATTGTCTGGTTCTTTCAGTGTTATGTGACCAATAGTGTACGGCTTTATCGGTTAATTATTTTACATAGACACACACATAATATATCTATAGCTTTTTGTATAGATTTGCTAATGGTTTATTTCTAACAAAATTTTAGCAACTATTAGTTTTATTAATAATTATGTGCAATTTAAATAAAACGTAGAATCAAGCCGTTCAACTATTGCAATCGAAGGTATTAGTATATGACCAATTTCCGGGTGCATTACCAACAGGCATTAGAATGTAAGTTGATTTACTTATTCTTTAAGTGAAATAATTTAGTAGATAATGCATGAAAACTTTTGTAGGAGACAGATAAATGCGATTCCGAGATAACACCAATCTTTCGTCGTGTATTCCCACATTATTTCAGAATATAAAGCAGTTCGTACTTCCGTCCATGTCTAGGTACTCTAGATTCAGATCTTTCTGCGGTATATGAGTGATTTTCTTATGCAGGGTGTATTTAGAGTACGCAAACTTTAGCTCCAGTTTCTTTAATTAAAAATTTGTCATCAACGTCTTACTTTTAGTTCAGCTTCGTTTGGCAACTCTTCGAAAAAATACTCAGACTTGTGCAGTGTTTGCAAATTGTGGATTTTTTTTTCGAAAATCATGATTCAGTTCGAGAAACACTTAATGAATTAAATGAGTTTTATTGTTCCCATAATCGATCCTCAGAACGATTAATTAAAAAAACAAACTGTGAACCGTTTCCGCACTAGGATCACGTTCAATGACAATATCCACTATTTAAGACATCATTCCGTGCTCACAACTCAGCGATTGCTGCGTAGTATTTGTAAGACTGCTGAAGATGTCTAAATCCGTCAATGTGGTCAACAATTAAACGTGCCTTTCGACGTTATAGACAATTTTGAGTAAAGATCTTGGTTTGTCTGTTTACAAGATTAAATTTTTGCGTTGAAGCGAAATGATCATCGTTCACGCTGTGCATTTGATGAATAGACTGAAGGAAACATTGCCATGCATTCACTTTTAAAATTTTCCTAAGTAATGAATCATATTTTTGGTTTATTAGCTATGTCAATAAACAGAATAGTTAAATTCGGAACAATAATCATCAACAAGGTATGGTTGAAATACCAATTAAATCATGAAACCGTCACTATTAGGTGACCTTTATGGCCTAGTATTATAGTTAATCAATATGTTTTCATCGATGTAATGGTCAGATCGTAACAGTATACGGCAAGCAATACAGAAGAATTATTACCAGTTACTTTGTGCCAATATTGAAAAGCTTTATTGTTGCAGACAATTCACTATGTGTTTCAGCAAGATGGAACGAAACGCTACAAAGCGCGTAATACGTTCATTTTCCTGAGAGAAACATTTAGCGAACGAATAATTTCACAAAATGGACCTGTCAACTGGCTACATTGTTCGTACGATTTTACTCCATTAGATTATTTTTCTTTGCAACCTGTAATGCCCCAGGACAATACTGATAAATAAGGCACAGTAGACTTCTTGAAGGATCCAACCCGTTATTACAGCCTAATTTGATGAAAATTGGACATCTAGGTAACGCAATATATATATATATATATATATATATATATATATATATATATATATATATATATATATATATATATATATATTGAAAGTGGCTTTATGACCTGTTTTGGAACGATTACCATCAAAATTGTTTTTAAAACGTTTGTGTACATTGCATATTGCTACTAAAGCGTAATACCCTGTGACAGGAACCGGATTTATAAGGATAAACATGATTAGAGAGTTGGGAGGCGGCATAATGTTTGATTACATTACATATTAATGCATGTATATCCGTACAGACAGAATTAGAAGGGGGAGGGGGTCACATCAGAAGCGATCGGGCGAAAATAAATTTTAGAGCATGAAATTTACCATCCAAACACAGAAAAGTTGTGTTATTTTCTTGCTTTTCTGTGGTATTCATGCTGTGACTTTGTTGATTAATAACGTCGATATTTTAGTAGAAGTATTTAGTCCATTAGTACGGCCCCGGACTTATTTGATGTGCCAGTATTTTTAAATATTTAAAGATGCAGCTGGAGATTGCATTCATTAAATTGTTTCGCTTAAGCGTTTACTATACAGCAGTAGTCTAACGTGTAATGTAATTATTTCAACACAGGTTTTTTTTATTATGTATTCGATAATGAGAGACATGTATTCTATCTCTATATTTGGGGTGGCATTATCGGATAATTGTTCTCTTTAATGGCGGTAAACTCTTTTGCTAAATTCTGACCAAATTATTTTGAGAATTTTGAATTGGTTGACTTGCCGAGTGTAGGTCGGTGGGGAAAAAAGGAGTGTTGGTAGCTAGGACTAACACGGCCGGTGGTACGTTAATCAAAGAACCTAAGTGCTTATTCCTTAAAAGTTAAATAGACATTCCAGTCACGCGTGAATGTCGTTGACTGAGAGTTGGAGTAGATAAAAAGGGATGACCACTCTACTGTTGTAGTAGCTGTTGCGGTCTTTTAGACAAATTATACTTCGACCATCGTTACCCATATGTTACTTTTACAAGGAAAGACTGCTTGTAAGCAACGTCGACATTTCGTTGCAAGACTTTAACCGTATTTTCTTCCCCTCCCCCTACTCGTCGGTATGCTAATTCCGACATTATCTTTCTTGTATTAAAACAATAAAATATTTGATGAACTTATATATAGAGACTATGGTTATTTTGTTGTTTTTTTCACACCCATCAAATATATCGTAAAGCATGCCCTTATGTGTATAAGATGTATACAACTTATTGCGAAAATATTTTAGGCATGTAAAAATCGTTTATTAAAAAAGTATTCCCTAGTAGAGATCAGAAAGCAACGTATTATGCAATTGAACTGACATTACATGTACTCCTAAAGGAGGATATAATGAATGGGAGGATGTTCGCTTTATTTCAATACAGATAAGAAATATTACCCCTAAAATCAAGGAAAAGGGGTTTAAGAATATTAGGCCATGACCATAGAACTTAAACTATGTTCTATGAGAGAATTCCGTTCGTATTGAATAAAAATAATTCAATAATACAATATTTAGAAATTAATTAAATGAATGTAAGGATTCGGGTTCAAACACCCAAATAACAATAACTCTTGCACAGTACCAAGTAATAAAATCAATATACCACGAATAAAAATAGAGAAAATAGTTGAAAATGAGTAAATATAGGATAGAACATATACTACACTGCACTCTCTAAAATAAAAGAAACATAATCTGATTACGACTATGAAAAATACACTATATTATCTTTACAATATAAAATAAGAATGTAATTCCAGAGAGCATGCAATTATGGAAAGGGGATAAACACTACACTGCCTGAATAGATGCTGCACTGTGTTTCTGGAATTTGGAGATGAGGATTGGTTATCTGTATTATTTGGAATGTTTGGACTATTGGTCTCATCTCGTTGAAATTTTTCGATTTAATCTCCGATCTTTTTCAAAATTATCTCGTCGATTCCGAGAACGGTTCTACTGAATTCGGTAATCAGGACGAAATTTCGAACGGAATTAGCTTCACGGAGGTAGCATGCTCTCGTTCCGTCAGCCATGATTGGATATAGGTCGTAAGTAATCTACAGTTGTATTTTTCGCTCACTCACACTGAACTGAATTTTCAACCGTCAGGAGAATATCACTTTTGCAGTGATTATTTTCGAACTACTCAAACCACTGCGGTGTGGGTCTTTGTTAATGTAATTACAACGATACTGAAGATGAGACCAGTAATCCGAAGAATCAAAATAATATCGCATGAATTGGTTCATAATTGTTCAATATTGCGATGTTCTAAACTTATAGGAGGAATACTAGGATTCCAGGCTCATGCAGACAATAATAATTACTCATGAATAATATTAAGTTAACAATACGTGCTACAGAAAGTGAAAAAAATGGAATGTGGTTAAATATCGGTAGTAACAAATCTTACAAGAATTAATGAAATTTTTATTGATTTAATAAGCTATTTCTTGTTAGGATACGACTCATTAGACTTATTCATGCACATATGAATAAATGTAATGAAATGGCAAGCAATCTACGAAAGATTAATGCAAGCAACAGTAAACGTAGTCACTAGTTTTGTTTTCTCTGCGCAGCCTCTCGAACGAAAGGTTCTAAAGCCCTTCGCCACCCTTACTGAAGGCACGCCTCCATGCTGATCTATCTTCGGCTAGCTCCTCCCACACATTCACATCGATGCCAAGAGCGATCAAATCCCGTTTGCCCACGTCTTTAAAGCGCAGCACCGGGCGACCGCAGCTTCTTGATCCATTTGACATTTCACTGTAGAGAATATCCTTAGGGAGACGGCCATCGGGCATTCTGCACAGGTGTCCAAGCCAGCGCGATCATCGTGGCTTGAGTGTCTGGAAAAAGGAGCGGCTGCCGGAATATCTTAGCACCTCTTCGTTGGTGATTCGATCCCACCAGTTGATGCCAATGATATGTCGCAAGCATCGAAGATGTTAGACGTTTAGTCTTTTCTCGTGACGAGCATACGTGGTCCAAGTCTCTGCTCCATACAGTAGGGTACTCAGAACACAGCATTCGTAGATGCAGCATTTTGTGCGAGAAGTGCGTTATTTATTTAACCATGCTTTTTCACGTAGTCGGTTGAAAGTAGACGCTGCTCTACCTATGCGCATTTGTAGCTCCTGTTCAATGGATACTCCCTTGTTGATGTTGTATCCAAGATACGCAAAGTTTTCAACAGTCTCTAGTTCGTGGCCATTGATGGTGATTGGTGATGCGTCACCCTGGTGCATCACAACTGTGTTCTTCACACTGATTACCAGTGCGAACTCCGCACAAGCAGTGCTCAATTTGTCGAGCAGCTGCTGGAGTCCACTTGCGGAGTGCAAGACCAATGCAGAATCGTCTGCAAACAGCAGCTCAAGTATTAGGACTTTTCGAATCTTGGTTTTGGCGCGTAGTCGAGCCAAGTTAAAAAGTTCTCCATCAGAGCGAGTATGAAGGAACACACTGTCTTCGTTCTCGTGATTTCCAAAAACGTGGTGCATAAGAACTGAGAAGATGCCAAACAGTGTGGGAGCCCACACACAAACTTGCTTGACTCCACTGCATACAATAAAGTTGTCACACATGTCACCCTCGAAGAAGGCGACGGCTGTCATGTTATCATGGAGCGATCTTATTAAACTAAGAAGAGTTGGTTGACAACCCAACTTTTGTAGGATGGCAAACAGACCATCTCTACTGACCATGTCAAATGTTTTCATGAGGTCCACAAATGCGATATGGAGAGGTCTACGTTGTTCTCTGCATTTTTCCTGGATTTTACGCACTGACAATATCATGTCCGTGGTTGATCGTCCGCTGCGGAAGCCGCATTGCGATTTCGGATAAACGCGGTTTGAAATCTGCTGGAGCCTAGGAATGAGCACTCTGGCAAAGACTTTGCCGATGACACTGAGTAAAGATATGCCACGGTAGTTATTGCAATCTCCTTTGTCTCATTTCTTGAATAAAGTGACAATTGTAGCATCTTTCATAGCTATTGGAAATTTTCCGTTGCGCCAACTGGTGCAGAGGAGGTTGTACAAGTGCGGGAGCAGGAACTTATCGCACTTGAGCAGGTCTGCTTTAATCACATCGGTACCTAGGGCCTTGCCTACATTCGTGTGTTGGAGAGCTACTTCGAGTTCTGACATAGTTGGAATGTCCAGTTCGACTAGGGTGTCGAAGTTCGGAGTGGAATGTAAAGCTGTGACTGTGATGTTGCGCGATTCGCCATATAGTAGAGAGTAGTGCTCTACCCAGCGTTCAAGCTGCTTCATAGGATCAGTGATGAGCTCCCCTGTAGTAGATTTGTAATGGGCAAACTTTCTTTGGGCTCGGTCCAGTTGCCTTGCGGAGTCCACGGTACATCACACTTGGTTACCGCAATCAGCAGCAGTCTGGATTTCCTCGCACAAGTTGTTCTAGTAGTTGTTTGCACAGTGCCGAGCAGCTTTCTGGAATTGACTGCGAGCCTCTTTCAGCTTGGACAGGATGCTGCGTGTCGGCCTGCTCACATAGTTCTTGTGAGCATCATTTTTGGACAGTAGTAAAGTTTCTAAGATGTCTGCATCCTCAGCCATCTAGTCTTCGCAAGGCGGCCGCTTGGTTCCAAAGGATGTGACTGCAGCGTCATGCATCGCAGTTTGCAGGATTTCCCAGGATTTATCAAGGTTCTCCGTTTCCGCTGGTGCAGAATCTCTCAAGTTATTTTCGAGCGCAGTTCGAAACGCAATGATGCTGTCCTTGTTCTTCATTCCATGTTGAGACTACAACGTGTTCTTGGCTTACGTGGTGCAGGTTTTTTTTTCGGGAGATCGAGTTGTGTCAGCGCGAGTGAGTGGTCGGTATCACCATCGACGGAGTGGTTAGTTCTTGATCGTTCGAAAGAACCGATATCTCTTTTTCTTTCTTTCATATGAATAAAACCTATCAAATTGACATTAAAGAAATGTTGTAATTGTAATGCTCATGAAACACTACGGCGATTACTATTTAAAAAAATAAGTAAATACCGACTTATAATTCTATCTCAAGTTAAGTAACAGTTTCGAATATAAATTCTAAGTGATATAAAGTAAATTAAGAAATAAAATATAAAGAATGAATCGGAATTCTTAAAATTAAACAAATATTCGTATCAGTTATGCAATAATCTTGTAAAATAGCGACAGAAACATAACGGAAGGAAAGAGGGTGGAAGTGACAAATAGAAAGAAAATATTTCAATTCTTGGGATTTATGAAAAATTAACAGAAAACAATGAAAGCAAGAATAAAAGTCAAGTTATATGATTTGAATATTTTTTTCGTGTTTCGCATGATCATATTTTGCTTACATTTGATTATGCATGTTTATCTTGTACTTGAGTTTTATCTCAAAGCGTTTCATTTGAATACTCTGATTTTATCCGGATCACATTCCGAAGCATTAAGGTTGGATGCCCTATAAAGCTTTGGATTCTTTTCCTTCTTGATTTTATGGACATTATTTTGTCTTTATTTCTTTCTTGAATATTCTTTGTTTTATTGATTTTTTTAATTGTTGTCTATTTCCGATTATATATTTTACTTTTCACAACATGTGTCAAGCTCTTTATTAATCTCAATTACTTTACCGCCGTTAATTACCTCCATTATTTTACCTCTATTATTTTACCCCCTTACTTTACTTCCATTATTTTACCTCTATTATTTTACCTCTATTACTTTACTTCCGTTATTTTACCTCCATTACTTTACCTCCATTACTTTACCTCCATTATTTTACCTCCGTTACTTTACTTCCATTACTTTACCTCCATTACTTTACTTCCATTATTTTACCTCCATTATTTTACTTCCATTATTTTACTTCCATTATTTTACCTCCATTATTTTACTTCCATTATTTTACCTCCATTACTTTACTTCCATTACTTTACTTCCATTACTTTACTTCCATTACTTTACCTCCATTACTTTACTTCCATTATTTTACTTCCATTACTTTACTTTCATTACTTTACTTCCATTACTTTACTCCCATTATTTTACCTCAATTACTTTACTTCCATTACTTTACTTCCATTACTTTACCTCCATTATTTTACTTCCATTACTTTACTTCCATTATTTAACTTCTATTACTTTACTTCCATTACTTTACTTCCATTACTTTAATTCCATTATTTTACCTCCATTATTTTACTTCCATTACTTTACTTCCATTACTTTACTTCCATTACGTAACTTCCGTTATTTTACCTCCATTATTTACCTCCATTACTTTACCTCCATTATTTTACCTCAGTTACTTTACTTCCATTACTTTACCTCCATTACTTTACTTCCATTATTTTACTTCCATTATTTTACCTCCATTATTTTACTTCCATTACTTTACTTCCATTACTTTACTTCCATTATTTACCTACATTACTTTACTTCCATTACTTTACTTCCATTACTTTACCTCCATTTTTTTACTTCCATTACTTTACTTCCATTACTTTACTTCCATTATTTTACCTCCATTACGTTACTTCAATTACTTTACTTCTATTACTTTACTTCCATTATTTTAACTCCATTATTTTACTTCCATTACTTTACCTCCATTACTTTACTTCCGTTATTTTACCTCCATTACTTTACCTCCATTAATTTACCTCCATTATTTTACCTCCGTTACTTTACTTCCATTACTTTACCTCCATTACTTTACTTCCGTTATTTTACCTCCATTATTTTACTTCCATTATTTTACTTCCATTATTTTACTTCCATTACATTATTTCCATTACTTTACTTCCATTATTTTACCTCCATTATTTTACTTCCATTACTTTACTTCCATTACTTTACTTCCATTACTTTACTTCCGTTATTTTACCTCCATTATTTTACTTCCATTACTTTACTTCTATAACTTTACTTCCATTACTTTATTTCCGTTATTTTACCTCCATTACTTTACCTCCATTACTTTACCTAAATTATTTTACCTCCGTTAATTTACTTTCATTACTTTACCTCCATTACTTTACTTCTATTATTTTACTTCCATTATTTTACCTCCATTATTTTACTTCCATTATTTTACCTCCATTACTTTACTTCCATTATTTTACCTCCATTACTTTACTTCCATTATTTTACTTCCATTATTTTACCTCCATTACTTTACTTCCATTATTTTACCTCCCTACTTTACTTCCATTACTTTACCTCCATTACTTTACTTCCATTACTTTACCTCAATTACCTTACTTCCGTTATTTTACCTCCATTACTTTACCTCCATTATTTTACCTCCATTATTTTACCTCCATTATTTTACCTCAATTATTTTTCCTCTATTATTACACCTCCATTACTTTACTTCTATTACTTTACCTCCATTATTTTACCTCCATTATTTTACCTCCATTATTTTACCTCCATTACTTTACCTCCATTATTTTACCTCTATTATTTTACCTCTAGTACTTTACCTCCAATATTTTACCTCCATTGTTTTACCTCCATTACATCACCTCCATTATTTTACCTCCATTGTTTTACCTCCATTACATCACCTCTATTATATTACCTCCATTGTTTTACCTCCATTACATCACCTCCATTATTTTACCTCCATTACATCACCTCCATTATTTTACCTCCATTACATCACCTCCATTATTTTACCTCCATTATTTTACCTCTAGTACTTTACCTCCAATATTTCACCTCCATTACTTTACCTCGGTAACTTTAACTTAATTATTTTACCTCCGTTACTTTACCTCCATTATTTTACCTCCATTACTTTACCTCCGTTGTTTTATCTCAGTTATTTTACCTCTATTACTTTACCGCCATTGCTTTACATCCATTATTTAACCTCCATTATTTTACCTCCATACTTTTACCTCAATTTTTTACCTCCATTAGTTTACCTGCATTACTTTATTTCCACTATTTTTCCTCCATTACTTTACCTCCATTACTTTACATCCATTACTTTACATCCATTACTTTACATCCATTACTTTACCTCCATTATTTTACCTCCATTACCTCACCTCAATTATTTTACCTCCATTATTTTACCTCTAGTACTTTACCTCCAATATTTTACCTCCATTGTTTTAACCTCAATTATTTTATTTCCATTACTTTACCTCCATTATTTTACCTCCATTGTTTTACCCTCAATTATTTTACCTCCATTTTTTACCTCAATTACTTTACCACCATTACTTTACCTCAATTATTTTACCTCCTATTACTTTACCTCTATTGCTTTACCTCCATTATTTTACCTCCATTACCTCACCTCCATTATTTTACTTCCATCACTTTACTCCCAATTATTTTACGTCCATTATTTTACCTCCATAATTTTACCTCCATTATTTTACCTTCATTACTTTACCTCCATAACTTTACCTCCATTACTTATCCTCATGAATTCATCCCATTACTTTATCCTCTACTAGTTTTTCTTCTTAATCTAAATGTTCCTGGGTAAGTTTTGCCATTTGTACAATTTTAACTTTTCTCTTATTTCGCTGCCAATCATTTTCTTTCAAACTGATATGGCCTTAAGAGATGTTTGCGTTTTCTTACACTCGTCCCTTATTTATGTGATAATATAATAATGCTCTGCATCTTTTTAGTACTTATTATCTTTATTTAATGTATGAATTGCTTCTCTTAACAAAGTAGTACATTTTCGATCTTAATAAGTTCGTTTTATGAATGAAAAAAAAATTGTCTAGGTTCATTTATTATTATTATTAATATTATTATTATTATTATTATTATTATTATTTTAGAGAGAAAAGGGCCGACAGATAAAAAAGGCATTAACTAAAAATAATATGATCTATACAGTATGTGTTTATTTCAATGTATATATATATATATATATATATATATATATACTTTGTTTGTATGAAATGAATCTAGTCGTTACAACTGAAAATGTTTGAAAGTATATGCGTGTTTCTTTGTTTGTATTTATTTGTTGATGTATTTTCAATGTATTTTCCTGCTATTTAACCTGTACCTAAATTTTAATTATCTCTATTTAGCACGAATTTACTAGTTAAAAGTAATACATAACAAAAATCATTCCGTTCGTTAATTGTGGTTGAGTTTGTAATTCTTCGCCGCGATTTATTTAAAATGAATTTTATAAGTTTAGCTTGCTTAAGTATTAAAGAGTGATAATGTATGAGAGAATAATGTATTTGGGGATTTGTTCTTGTATTTCCATTCAGCCTTTTTCTCTACTTATCGTTAAGCCCTACTAACGTATATTTGATGGAAATTATAGTATAGAACAGTATATATACCATGCATTAGTTATGGGATTGTTTTGGAAATATTTTGCTATCTTTAACGTTTGTTTTATGGTTTGTGATATGTATGTAATATTGTTTTATGCTTTGTGGTATGTATGTTATATTGTTTTATGGTTTGTGATATGTATGTTATATTGTTTTATGTTTTGTGATATGTATGTTATATTGTTTTATGGTTTGTGATATGTATGTTATATTGTTCTATGGTTTGTGATATGTATGTTATATTGTTTTTGGTTTGTCATATGTATGTTATATTGTTTTTGGTTTGTGATATGTATGTTATATTGTTTTATGGTTTGTGATATGCATGTTATATTGTTCTATGGTGTGTGATATGTATGTTATATTGTTTTTGGTTTGTGATATGTATGTAATATTGTTTTATGGTTTGTGATATGTATGTTATATTATTTTATGGTTTATGATATGGTTTGTAATACTGGAATTCCTAGTTTGTTCAAAGTTTATTAAATCACTGTATTATTAGTGTCGGTATGTAAAATATGTCTTCTTTTAAAAGTGATCAAAACTTATCAAGTTCTAAAGCGATTCAAGGAAAGAGTTAATGTGATTACGTTGGTCAGCGAGACTACAACGCAGTGACCCATAGTAGTAGATATTGGGAATAATTTGAATATTTAAGGGAACTGCTTTGCATGAAATTGTTTACTTTAGACTTGAAGACGACCATATTGTCGTCAACTGGAAGGCGTACATCAGTTTGGAAGGAGACGCATTTATCTCCTAAATATAACCGAGATTAACTTTTGTAACATGACTAAAACTGAGTATTTCATTATGCTTCAATGTTATTTAAAAAGAACAGTGGCATATATTGAATACGTACCCAATTTACTTTACTCGGAAACGGATATTCCTTTAAAGCAACTCGTTTCTGCATACCTATATATTATTCTTGTTTCAATTCTTCTTAGACTTTAATTGACGTTTACACTGAATAATCCTACATGGGTATAATCAGAAAAGCATATTAACAAAAGAATATTAACAAAAGCATATTAACAAAAGAATATTAACAAAAGCATATTAACAAAAGAATATTAACAAAAGCATATTAACAAAAGCATATTAACAAAAGCATATTAACAAAAGAATATTAACAAAAGAATATTAACAAAAGAATATTAACAAAAGAATATTAACAAAAGAATATTAACAAAAGAATATTAACAAAAGCATATTAACAAAAGAATATTAACAAAAGCATATTAACAAAAGAATATTAACAAAAGCATATTAACAAAAGAATATTAACAAAAGAATATTAACAAAGAATATTAACAAAAGAATATTAACAAAAGAATATTAACAAAAGCATATTAACAAAAGAATATTAACAAAAGAATATTAACAAAAGAATATTAACAAAAGCATATTAACAAAAGAATATTAACAAAAGAATATTAACAAAAGAATATTAACAAAAGAATATTAACAAAAGCATATTAACAAAAGAATATTAACAAAAGAATATTAACAAAAGAATATTAACAAAAGAATATTAACAAAAGAATATTAACAAAAGAATATTAACAAAAGAATATTAACAAAAGAATATTAACAAAAGCATATTAACAAAAGAATATTAACAAAAGCATATTAACAAAAGAATATTAACAAAAGAATATAAATAAAAGAATATTAACAAAAGAATATTAACAAAAGAATATTAACAAAAGAATATTAACAAAAGAATATTAACAAAAGAATATTAACAAAAGAATATTAACAAAAGAATATTAACAAAAGCATATTAACAAAAGAATATTAACAAAAGCATATTAACAAAAGAATATTAACAAAAGAATATTAACAAAAGCATATTAACAAAAGAATATTAACAAAAGAATATTAACAAAAGAATATTAACAAAAGCATATTAACAAAAGAATATTAACAAAAGAATATTAACAAAAGAATATTAACAAAAGAATATTAACAAAAGCATATTAACAAAAGAATATTAACAAAAGCATATTAACAAAAGCATATTAACAAAAGAATATTAACAAAAGCATATTAACAAAAGCATATTAACAAAAGCATATTAACAAAAGAATATTAACAAAAGAATATTAACAAAAGAATATTAACAAAAGAATATTAACAAAAGAATATTAACAAAAGAATATTAACAAAAGAATATTAACAAAAGAATATTAACAAAAGCATATTAACAAAAGAATATTAACAAAAGCATATTAACAAAAGAATATTAACAAAAGCATATTAACAAAAGAATATTAACAAAAGAATATTAACAAAAGAATATTAACAAAAGAATATTAACAAAAGAATATTAACAAAAGAATATTAACAAAAGAATATTAACAAAAGAATATTAACAAAAGCATATTAACAAAAGAATATTAACAAAAGAATATTAACAAAAGAATATTAACAAAAGAATATTAACAAAAGAATATTAACAAAAGAATATTAACAAAAGCATATTAAAAAAAGAATATTAACAAAAGAATATTAACAAAAGAATATTAACAAAAGCATATTAACAAAAGAATATTAACAAAAGCATATTAACAAAAGCATATTAACAAAAGAATATTAACAAAAGAATATTAACAAAAGCATATTAACAAAAGAATATTAACAAAAGAATATTAACAAAAGAATATTAACAAAAGAATATTAACAAAAGCATATTAACAAAAGAATATTAACAAAAGCATATTAACAAAAGCATATTAACAAAAGAATATTAACAAAAGCATATTAACAAAAGCATATTAACAAAAGAATATTAACAAAAGAATATTAACAAAAGAATATTAACAAAAGAATATTAACAAAAGAATATTAACAAAAGAATATTAACAAAAGAATATTAACAAAAGCATATTAACAAAAGAATATTAACAAAAGCATATTAACAAAAGAATATTAACAAAAGCATATTAACAAAAGAATATTAACAAAAGAATATTAACAAAAGAATATTAACAAAAGAATATTAACAAAAGAATATTAACAAAAGAATATTAACAAAAGAATATTAACAAAAGAATATTAACAAAAGCATATTAACAAAAGAATATTAAAAAAAGAATATTAACAAAAGAATATTAACAAAAGAATATTAACAAAAGAATATTAACAAAAGAATATTAACAAAAGCATATTAAAAAAAGAATATTAACAAAAGAATATTAACAAAAGAATATTAACAAAAGAATATTAACAAAAGCATATTAACAAAAGAATATTAACAAAAGAATATTAACAAAAGAATATTAACAAAAGAATATTAACAAAAGAATATTAACAAAAGAATATTAACAAAAGAATATTAACAAAAGAATATTAACAAAAGAATATTAACAAAAGCATATTAACAAAAGAATATTAACAAAAGCATATTAACAAAAGAATATTAACAAAAGAATATTAACAAAAGAATATTAACAAAAGAATATTAACAAAAGAATATTAACAAAAGAATATTAACAAAAGAATATTAACAAAAGGATATTAACAAAAGAATATTAACAAAAGCATATTAACAAAAGAATATTAACAAAAGCATATTAACAAAAGAATATTAACAAAAGAATATTAACAAAAGCATATTAACAAAAGAATATTAACAAAAGAATATTAACAAAAGAATATTAACAAAAGCATATTAACAAAAGAATATTAACAAAAGAATATTAACAAAAGAATATTAACAAAAGAATATTAACAAAAGCATATTAACAAAAGAATATTAACAAAAGAATATTAACAAAAGAATATTAACAAAAGCATATTAACAAAAGAATATTAACAAAAGAATATTAACAAAAGCATATTAACAAAAGAATATTAACAAAAGAATATTAACAAAAGCATATTAACAAAAGAATATTAACAAAAGAATATTAACAAAAGAATATTAACAAAAGAATATTAACAAAAGAATATTAACAAAAGAATATTAACAAAAGAATATTAACAAAAGAATATTAACAAAAGAATATTAACAAAAGCATATTAACAAAAGAATATTAACAAAAGAATATTAACAAAAGAATATTAACAAAAGAATATTAACAAAAGAATATTAACAAAAGAATATTAACAAAAGAATATTAACAAAAGAATATTAACAAAAGAATATTAACAAACGAATATTAACAAAAGAATATTAACAAAAGAATATGAACAAAAGAATATTAACAAAAGAATATTAACAAAAGCATATTAACAAAAGAATATTAACAAAAGAATATTAACAAAAGCATATTAACAAAAGAATATTAACAAAAGAATATTAACAAAAGAATATTAACAAAAGAATATTAACAAAAGAATATTAACAAAAGAATATTAACAAAAGAATATTAACAAAAGAATATTAACAAAAGCATATTAACAAAAGAATATTAACAAAAGAATATTAACAAAAGAATATTAACAAAAGAATATTAACAAAAGAATATTAACAAAAGAATATTAACAAAAGAATATTAACAAAAGCATATTAACAAAAGAATATTAACAAAAGAATATTAACAAAAGCATATTAACAAAAGAATATTAACAAAAGAATATTAACAAAAGAATATTAACAAAAGCATATTAACAAAAGAATATTAACAAAAGAATATTAACAAAAGAATATTAACAAAAGAATATTAACAAAAGAATATTAACAAAAGCATATTAACAAAAGAATATTAACAAAAGAATATTAACAAAAGAATATTAACAAAAGAATATTAACAAAAGAATATTAACAAAAGAATATTAACAAAAGAATATTAACAAAAGAATATTAACAAAAGAATATTAACAAAAGAATATTAACAAAAGAATATTAACAAAAGAATATTAACAAAAGAATATTAACAAAAGAATATTAACAAAAGAATATTAACAAAAGAATATTAACAAAAGCATATTAACAAAAGAATATTAACAAAAGCACTCCCACAGAACTATTCATACTGGCGTAAATTACATTTCATACACGTCTTTCCAGAATTCTAACTCAATCCGCGAAACCTTTATTACTTTTTCATTTTAATATATACTTTTTCTTATTAAGGAAAAATGTTCGACTTCCGTCCATTTATTCAACTTTCTTTTTTTTCAAAAGAATTGTTTCGTTTTGCTGCCAAGTCGTTTTTAAAAATAATCATGCATTACGTAATTTGATTTTCATGTCGTATTCATAATTTCAATGAATAACGAAATACCTCAATTCCAATTCTCTGATTTCATTTTTAGAAAAAATTTTATGAATTTTTACTTTTTAGTTTTACCGTTTATGTTTAGATCACGTTATTGCAAATTTTATATTTTACATCTAAATATTTCATTTTTTTAAATCTTTTCTGTTATAGTTGTATTCTGTCCCTTGATATAATTCACACTGTTTTCTATTAATAGTCGTATGTTTTTATATTTCTGCTTTTTTCCGTTTGTTTTTTTTTATCTATACATATTCGCATTGTCCTTTTTTTCACTTCATATTTTAGAAAAGTATACATTGTCGTACATTGATTTTTCGTGTTTAGATATATTCTATCCTCACTAATATGCACATATATATATACACACACATATATATATATTATATATGCTATATGTATATTTTATTTAAAGATAAACAACCATTAATTCAACACGATTTATATAAGAATGCTTATTAATAAATGGAACAATATATACTAGTTTACTTATATAGTTATACGACTATTTAATCAGCGTTCATAAAAAATGCGTATATACACTACCCATATATAATATGGTCACTTGAGGACCCTTAAGTAAATACTAAAAGGCACCCGTTATAACGTTCTTGAGAGCATTCGTATGATTCCTGCAGTAAAAAGGTAAAAATGTGATGGGTTTTCGAAAATCAACACTAATCACATTTCTTTCATATTATTGAAATGATGTAATAAAAACAAAATTAAATGTAATGGCGACGTTTCTTCTAATTTTCGGATTTTTAATCATGGCATATCAATTTTCTTTTCTTTGGGTAGATTACAAAATTGTAAGATGGTTAAATTCATGAAATTTTGAGTATACATTTTATAATTTGTTATACATATAGATATACATATATATATATATATATATATATATATATGTACATATATATATATATATGTACATATGTAATGTTATGACCCTTTAGGCTGTGATCATAGCGTAGGATCTCTTAAACGTGGCAAGCGGGGTCATTATTATTATTGTTATTGTAATCTTATTAATTGATTTGAGCGACGGATGGAGGCTAGATCAGTTATTATGATTAGAAGAATAAACAATTAAATTACGGAAGAAATGATTGGCGTGTGAACCGCAAAAGGAATGTGTAAATAGAAAATATATGTAAACATTATTTGGGGGGTTTTAATAAACAAATAACTAGCTGTGGACATAAGGTTTATCTGAGCCACGTAATTAGGTGACGTAAGAGAACATGTCATGTAGTTAGTTTTGGAGAGAGTCAGAGAGTTGAGGATTAACCACCAAAGCGGATGGACGTCTAGACATATATATATATATATCTATATATATATATATATATATATATATATATATATGTTTCACTCTTTATTTGTCCTGGACTTGTGTTGCACTCTAGTCCTGTCACACTCAGTTTCATTTATGTATCCCTATAGGTGTGATTTAAGTTATTAGAAACGTTTCAATCTTTTTTACGCACATAATTATTATTGCCGTGTTTCTATTTTTATTTTATTGGTTTTTATTCTATTCGTTTTGAATTTCATTTCCTTATAAAAAATTCTTTCATTTCTATTTTTTGTTATTTATAATTCTCTTTATTAATATATTTTTCATTCATTTCATTTGTTTTTGTTTAGTTTTTGCTCAATTGTATATGGACACGATGTCTCATTTGTTTTCCTTATTGATTCACTTTTCATTTACCTTTGGATATCTGCCTTTTCTTTTTACATCAAACTTTAAATATTCTTAACGTTTACTTTAATGATTTTCAAGCAATGTAATTACATTACAACTTTATGCATTTCTCTTTTCATCAACTTTTGATTTTTTTCATTTTTATATTTTCTCACTGTTTTCTTTTATTTTATTTTAAAAATATTGAATATGTTTTCATCCAGTTGTAAGCATATGGTATTCTTATTTAATCTTACGTATTGTTTCTCCCCTTTATTTTTATATGTTGCTATCTAATTTGGTTCTTTCAAATATTTATACAGATCATTTATTTTTATTATACTCTTCTTTTCTTTATATTATCTTTCCTTGTATATTGTTTACTTAGATTTGCTTTTTATTTAATTATTTTTATATTTGTTTAACAAGTATTTTCTCTGTTGATATTTTTTGTATTTTAAGTGCGTATTTTGTATGCGCCTTTTTTGTGTGTGTTTTAGTAATTTAATTTGTTCTCTTTTTCACAACATTTTTATTCTTTTCCTCTTTTTGGTTGTTTAGCTCACATGAATACGAATAATTTATGTTTGTGTTTTTAGTAAGATTTACCTCATAATTCACCTTTGCTATTTTATTAAGGTGGTCCATGTATTTCAAGATAGCGCAGTTCTCATTTACTTCCAATGAGTACTTTCTTCATCCCATATCAATTTCCTTTTGTCTTACCTGAAAACTCCACTTTTATCACACTCTTTTATTTTCTTTTTTCTTACCAAATGTAACACTATCCCTACATATTCACATACACTGTGTTAAGCGCCCACAGACGCTGACGAAGCGAATTTTCGGATTATCAGGCTTTTTGTAACTTTGAAAGTTTTTTGTTTTACCAGAGGCAGGTGCGCAGATAGTAACATTTGCATTAGCACAAAGTGAGATCTGCAATTATCGACACTTTCGCCCTGGTTTCATATGTCTGATTCAATAAACTTTACAGTTTCACGAAATGGGAAAAGAATATAGAGAAATTGCGAGGCCAAAAAATAAACAGAACTGTATAGCGATTTTTTCGCCGCGAATAATCAGAAAACTAAGTAGAATGTACTATCGCTTGCTGGAAAAAAAAGTAAATTAGTTTGTCCGTGTTGCGTGAATATTTCTGGAACGGCTGTTCTGTTCTGGGCACAGAAACGTGTTCATCGAGTGTTAAACCCGATAATGAATACATGATATGCTCATCTCCTTTAACTTAAAAGGCTAATATGTCGTTGGTTACGTCTGGTCTTAAGCTACATTTTCGTTGTCAATATTTACTAAGTATCCTCGTCATTAAATTTTTCTCCCCAGATAATAAAATATGTGGACAGAGATCTCTGTTTTATACTGACATTAAACGCTGTACGAAATTAACTAACACTGCACCATTTTTATATAGAATTATTGTATTTAAACATTTAAAAACATTTTTTGCGACCTCGAAGATAGCTCTCGCCAATTGCCCCTACATTATTTTTCCGCATGGTGAAACCGGAGTAAACGCAAGAGAGATATGAAATGAAATAGATAGAGAAAAAGGGGAATATATATATATATATATATATATATATATATATATATATATATATATATATATATATATATATTAAAACAGAGTGTACTGATTGTTGATTCTGCCATGTCCTATAAAATAAGGGCAATCGGTGAATAGATAAAGGAGATATCGCATAAAGTGTACACGGGGCCCTTTTTATTTGGGTCACCATGTATAGTAAAACAAAATGTACTGAAATGTTGCAAATATTTTTATTTTAAATCTTGTGTTGGTTAAGTAAGTTCGACTTTTTTGCTTGGATACGGCTAGACTCTTATAAAAAATCTGTCAGTCTGACTCGAAGTAGAGCTTGTTATCACTGCTATAAGAAACGTTGGGTATAATGTTGTGTAAGCGTGGAAAGTAAGGACTCCTCAAAATGATCTTTATCATTTTGCTAAAGTAATATGAAAATAATGTAATTTGTGTTGATCTTCAAAGTGTTGTCATATTTAACTTCATTACTGTAGAAATCATCGGAATCCATTCAAAATGTTATTGCAGTTAATTGGAGATACGAAGATTTTACATATAGATATTTTTACTCTTTACTTATTTCAGACTTGATTTCTTTTGAACCGAAAACTTCGTTTGTTCAATATTCAAGTCAAGTTCTTAACTTATTTAAAGATTTGATAAAATAAAAATTTCTGATGGAATATCCTCAACTAATTGCTATTGACATATGTTTTAAAGTATATTTCTATTAACATATGATTAGCGTTTATTTCTATTAACATATGTTTTAACGTTTATTTCTATTAACATATGCTTTGACGTTTATTTTAAATAGAGATTGAACATTGCAGCAGACACTTAACTTTGTGTAAGATTTGTTAGAACAACCTTTTTTTGGTATTAATCATGTTGCTTTCGTTTTTATATAAATGTGATTTCCTAAATAATCAAGATAAAATGATAATATGAACAGCGCATTTTTTGTAACTTTTGTTGAATTTAGCTTCTATTAATATGTTTAGAAAGACCGAAATTTTTTCAAGTTTTTACATATGGTATATTTGGTTAGTGTTTAAAGTATTCTTGAAATCTTCTTGAACATAAACGTAAAATGTTTATCTTCTTGCACCCCAAGTTTATTAATATTTTAAATAATTAACATTGTTACAATTTAATTCATTATATTCGAACTATCTCTCTATCTATCTATTTATCTATTATTCAATGATATTTTTTAAGTAGTCTGTATTGGGAGTTATTTATTGTTTACAGAATAAAGTGTAGCAATGGGTTTTAACTAAGGATGTTCACATAATTTAGCTAGGTTAAATATAAACAAAATAACTCTAAAGAGGCGTAGATTACACGGGATGTCACGTTAAGTAGACGTGTCTTTTAATGAGTTACGTCACCGGAACATAGGTCAAGAGGTCGGGAAGTTTAGTCCGTTGAATAGAGTTGCTCATGAGAGTGAACAGACAGGAGAATTGGAGCTTGGTCACGGGAGCGAACAGACGGCCAGAAAGCGAGGCTGGGTAGAAGAAACATGTAGACAAGAAATGTAGACTCTTGTGAAGACAATTTGGCACAACTGAAATAAATTTATATTTTTAAAATATAAAGTGTTGTTCTCTGGTTTCCCAAAAGAAGGAAGAACAGATGTTTCAATTGGATGGTGTTGGTCATTTCCTGGTTCGTCACGGACCTCAGCAGGACGATAGAACTCTTGAAGAAAGAAGGTATGAAGCATATATCATTCTTCCTATACAAAAATGATACTTTATGTAAATATGAACTATAATATATACCTGGGTGTTAACTCTCTGATACAACATGACTCAGTTTATACGTAGATATTATATCCTCTAATTAAACAATAATACATTCAATTTATACGTTTATAATCTTGTGCCGTTATAAGAACGATATCACTCATCGCTCTCAATGTAACATATATAACTGTTTGAATATCTTCTACATCTTCATATAAAAAATATGGATAATCTTTGTAGAACGTTCATAACTATTACACGTTACACGTCTCTATGACCTGATATACCTACTTAACAGATGCAGAGATAAATAAGCAAATATTGTGAAGTAATAATGGTTTATATTATATGAACTAGGTTAAACTTTCTTGTAATATTAAAATTTATTTCCAAGCAAAACATATTTGCGGAATTACTTCATGCAAATTAGATTATTTAAGTGTAAACAATAAATAAGCATGTAGATTATCCACCTCTCATTTAATCTATACTCATTTAATTATTATTATAATTATTATTATCATTATTATTATTATTATTATTATCATCTTCATTATTATTATTATTATTATTATTATTATCATCACCATCATTATTATTATTTGTTACATGAAAAGGGTTGTCCCCTTTTTGTGTACGTAAAAAAAAGAGAATTAGTTAAATGAAAATAAAATCAGATAAAACGGGTATCGAACCCTGTAGATAAATTTTAAAGAACGATAGGTTTTAAATGGGATGTCCAGTAAATTGTTGATTCTGTTTAAATATTTGATAACTACAAAGTTGGCTGGAAACTATGCACATTGTTAGAAAGAATGCATAATAAAATATGGGTTACAGAATTAGATAAGTATGTTAAATTCCTTTGTAAAACAACAAAGGAAAATTGGAAATTTCCTAGTCATCAGAAATGGTTTCAATGGTTGACAGGTCTTGACAGGAAGAAATAAATTATCATCATGTTTTTCATAACATGCGTCTTCGTGTTGTAATTCAACAGAAACAGTATTGTCCATGTATGTATAAGAATCTTTGATAAAATTATCATCTAAAATTATGTGTTATAAAGTATGTGTCAAACTATAAATGTTATACAAACACTCCCGTTTCATACAAAACTGTCAATAGCATGAATGCCAATAGATCGGTCTATCTATCTATATGTCGAATCACCTTCTCAAAATGTATTTATATGTACTCTCTCTCTCTCTCTTTATATATACGTGTTAATGTCTCCATCTCTTCTTACAACATGAACATCTTTAAGACGTATGAACACTCAACACCCATCTCTCTTAAGACTCTTACTCTTCTCACAAAGAACAATACAAAATACAACATATTATTATTATCATCATCATCATCATAATTATTATTATTATTATCATCATAATTATTATTATTATTATTATCATCATAATTATTATTATTATTATCATTATTATTATTATTATTATTATTATTATTATTATTATTTTACTTAGTTCATATCTGCTTTGGATGTTTTCGATAAAAAAAAATTATTATAATTCCTCCAATTACTATTTGTTGGTTTTTACTTTTATAAACGTATTATTTTTCAAAGACAATGTATAAAGAAAACAACGTTTTGGTGTATGACTATGTGTATCGGAATCGGCCATTAAAAATGCCGTATATGAATTTGATAAATCAAGTTACTTCTTTCAAAGCTTATAACTACTTGAAAAATGTAATTCAAACCCTAAGTCTTTTTTCAATTAAAGGAGCAAAGACCCCGTTTTAAAAAATAACAAGTTTAATAGCAAATTCTTCAATATTTATTTTTTTTAAATCGGTTTTCTTTAAAGAGGATTTAAAGAACATCAACGAAATTTCCCTTACTTTGATTTAGGAAAAATATATATAAATTCAAAAAAACCACTTACCTATAAAAATTATATTCAATGTGTACTTCCATTGTTCATTATTAAGAATTTATCCATATTTATACTTATATTCCATGTCCTTTTTAAATAACATACTTTTTAAAACAAGGATTAAAAAAACAACGCACTCTTTTTTTTAACTGTTCAAATAAAAGGAGACAAATCTCCGATTTTTTCGCGATTATCTTAGGGAGACTTATAAACGCCATAATTAATATATCTTTCTATTGCGTGCTGTTAAACTAAATTAGCATTTTGGGCCTCCGTAGATGAAAAAGCACACATTCACATAAGTTTTTGCCGTTAAACTAAAAACCCAGTCGACCGATTTAAAAAAAAATTTATCTTAATGAAATACACGAGATTTTGATTATTATATTTTATTTCTATTTTATCGAGTGATTTTTTAAATATCGAAAAAGAAAATATAGCATGAAATAGAAAAAAATGTTGTCAGCGTCCGGTATTTACTTGACGATATAAACATTACATGAGCTTTCATTAAAAAAGTCAACGTGGTTAAAACGAAAAGGTATTACACTTTGGACTTTACAGGTAAATTTAAAAAAAGACTTATTTTTTGTTTTAAATTAGGATATTTTATTTATTGATTTTTTATGTTTAATTTGTGATATATAAAACTTTGGTGATTAAATTAATCATTTAAATTTTTATAGACATTTCAAAATGAGGAGTGAATTTAAAAAAAAAACGTTTTTCTAAAATAAAGAGCATAAAATTCTACATTGACCCTGAAAATTTCGTAAAAATGAACCAATAGAAAAAATTTTAATCCATTTTTAAAGTTTAAAATTGAAATAAAATTCACTCGTAAAAGTCAATTGATTTCATACGTAAAAAAATTGCTGGTTGAACGCGCACAGGCATTTTGTAAATACTTTTTTTTTAAAATAAAAAATAATATTTCTATTATTGTTTAAACAACTTTAATAGTTTTTTTTAAGCATATTCCTTACAGAAAATGTACAACCCACTTTAAAACGAGAAATTACAAGTTTTTTTTTATATTTTATTCGCAGTTTTCTATTAGGGGTGTCAAAAATTCCCCCCAAGTTCTGATACACCTAGTGTATGACTAAGATCGGGTGCATTATTTATAATTTTGTGGTTGGGAAGTTAACCATTTTTATGTTTGTAAACAAAAAAATTTTATCGGCTAAAATTTGATCCTCCCGGAAATACGGTACGACTGCGTGTGGTAAAAATAGTAACGACCGCTTCAACACAACAAAGAGAAAACACAAAAACTCTATCTTTCACAAACACCGGAGACAGTTATAAATGTAAAATGGTGTGAAATTTATTATAGTTATTCATTGTTTAGCGACACAATAACTGGCCGTGGAGCGTGTATGACCAACCGCTTCCCACAAAACTAGCGTCTATCACATAAAATCTGCAAATCAGCTAGTGGTGTAACAAAGCGCGTATGGACGCATGTGAGAAAATCATCAGCAGCTGCCTACCGGCTGGGTAGCAAAAGTATGAGCAACAGCAGCCGATAAAACACATATGCAAATCAGCAAGCGTTCGCGACCTTGCGTCACAAGAAAAAAAAAGAAAATAAGATATCTGTTTAAAGGAGAGAAGCAAGTTTATCTAGCAAGATCGACGTGTGAAACACATGAGCGAGAAAGCACTCGCTTACGCCAGCCTGAAGTCGCCGAAACAAATACTTTTTTTAAAAGCAGATATGTGAGCGACAAGACTTTGGAAATATAATGAAATGCGTTGTTTTATAGAAACCACGGATAAATGCATTCTTTTTGTAACTTAAAAAATGCCGAGTCAGAATTTTATTTATTTTTCTCTTTTATTTGTTTATGTGTTTTTTGCGACGGTACTAGACAACGTGTGGGCACAAAAATGTTTGAAATTTAACGTTATAGTTAAAAAGTGACGGCCATCTTACAGGGACGTTCCCATCCCGACTTGACCAGGAGCGGCAGGACGAGATGCACAGTCTTCTTCTGCTGGCTGCATTCTGGAACTCCACGTCGACAACACCGCCTTTACTCTTGTCCAGTCGAGATGAGAGCGACCGTAGCTCATTTCATTCAACATTTAATTTGAAAAACAATTATAGGGAGAAAGACAATTATGGGACAATGTAAGCGATAACAATGGATATATAACCACTACGTAACACTGCGTTTTATTCTACAAGGGACTTTTCAAAAGTAATGCTTCCTATTTATATTTTATTCGAATGAATCAGAAAGGGTTGCAAATCTCATTGTTATAATGAATACAGTTATACATTCATGACTTGAAGGTTTGATTTTTCTGTTGCAGATATTCACGGTGTGAGATTCTAAGAAAACAACCTCAGTTATGGACGTGTGTTAGTAGAGCTAAGTAATAATTCTTGAAAAAGGTGCATTGCGCATGGTGGTGACTTTATAGAAAAAAAGCACTGTGTAACGGAAAAAATCGCTCGTTTTAATGGTACAAATTCCGTTGTTGTAGCTCTTACGCGATTTAGTTTATAGGTTACAAAATAAGAGGCCTTACTTTGGGAACGACACACGCACCTTGTTATGTGTTTTTGAAAGAAGGAACGTTGTTTTTTTTTCAACGGACTATCATGTTCGCATTGCGTTCATGCAAATATCATATCAAGTGTATAAAACCACATCTGGTGTTTTCAATGTTTAATTAAATATGATAAAATTCCTCATTAAAAATCCGTTTGATTTAACCATTTTATTTCAAGCATTTTTATTGTTTAAATAAATGCAGAATATTTACAATAAGGCATAACACATGAAAACAATCAAGATAACAACAACAATAGCCTTAATAACAATAACACTAATGCAACTAAAACTACTACTATTACTATTACTACTAATAATAATAATAATAAAAATAATACTAATAATAACGCATTTTATTATTATTATTATTAATATTATTATTATTATTATTATTATTATTATTATTATTATTATTATTCACTGTTGACAATCAACATGGACGCCGTTGAAGAAATGTTGTTGTTTTTTTTTTTCATTCTTTCATTGTTATTCGGTTGAAATTCAATCAATCAACTCAACGTCCATATGCGTGTTAACTAATTAAAATATTTCCAGCCAACCCCTAATTAAAATATCTCCCACTGCTACGTACCGTACACGAAAAGGAGACCAACACAAAAGATAATTATCAACCAGAAATACAACTCTGGCCATAACGGAGCCGTATCACAGGAAAGCACAAACGCATATGATGAATTAAATTTATGCAAAATTAATTAAATGGATTTCCTATTCTCTTCATTTACCTTTAGCAGTGTTCATTTGTTTATAATTAATTAATGATTCATTTAATTCTATTTACGTTGTTGAAAGATAGTAAAGAGTAACGAAACTTCTTTCAATTATGATTCAGCTTACTGATGCATTCAGAATAATAATAATTTTGTGTGATTATCAAACACCACAAGAAATTATACCTATTCGTATTATTCAGGTATTTCGGACTTAAGAATCTGCAGAGAATTTCAAACGGAACCTTGTTTTTAATCAATTGAAGAAGGTTGAAAGTTACAGCGACTAAAACTTTGTGATAAAAGCAGTCAATATGAGAACAGTAGTTTGAAGAATTCAAATAATACGAATAATCAATTATCGTAGGAAGATTTCAGAAATAAAAGTACATACACTGTTCGCAAATATTTACGATGTAAAATTTTAAGAACGTAACCCTTACCATGCACGTACGTCAGAAGCAGAGATTTGTCATTGAATTCCTGGCAAAAGCTGGATTGATACTGACTATAAAAACATAAATTTCAGAACACAAAATGCCACTTGTTTCTTCGTAGCACTTCAACTAAGTTTTTGAGAAAAAAAAAATAAGAGGTCCTATTTTTTGAACGATTTTAGTAAACCAACACACACTTCGGACATCTATATAAAGTAACATTTCATCGTTTGCAAAAGTGCATTAAGAACGATTAAAAAAATAATTCTGGAGTATTAAACGTCGCTTGTTCATCAGGTATCACTCGCATCTTTGCAGCTTTTTTTAGTTTTTTTTTTGGGGGGGGTCAAAACAATTTAAATGACAATCAGGTTATACATTTTGATCAATAAATAAACATATATCTATCTATCTATCTATAAAAGTGAAGGTGTTTGTGTGTCTGTCTGTGGGTCTGCGTGTGTACATTTCCCTACGCAATAACTCTGTCAATATTTAGTCTGCAGACTCCAAATTTGATATACAAGGTACGGAGATTTGGGAAAGTATATGTGATCTTACATACATACCCATCTCACTATTGACAATTTGTCAGGGAAGTCATTTATGAATATTAGGAATAACAGAGGCCCAAAGGACATACCCCTGAGGCACCCCCGCATTTATATCATATTGTTTATATGTACGACCGTCAAGGACAATCTGGATTTTTCTCTTATCTAAGAAGGATCTAATTATGTTATGTATTCTTCCAGTGATGCCGTATGATCTGATTTTCTTGAGAGGACCCTCATGCAATACCCTATCAAAAGGCTTAGATATATCTAGAACTGCCGCTCTACCCTCTCCCGCTTTGAAAACAGTTATGTTTTATTTTCGGAACGTTCAATACAAGAAGGAAAATACAAATTCGCACAATTTTCCTATTTCAATTAAAGCTAGGCCGAAAAGCTGCTGCAACAGCTCGGGACATCAACGAGGCGTTTTGCCCTAAAAACAATAGTGGCTTAAGAAATGTCATGGAAGCGACGTGAATCTTGAAAATAATGAGCGAAGTGGTCGACCATCAGATGTTGACAACGATCAATTAAGAGCATTTATCGAAGCCAATCAACGTAAAACTGTTCCAGAGTCTTGACTGCCTTTATTCTCTATCGCTCCCGATCTCACAATGCAAAAACCATTGCATATTTTCCAAAAACTGTACCCTAGTGTCCATGACCTTTAAATGAGCTCTACGTAAGACTAAGTAAGACTCTAGAGGTCAATCTATTTTAAATTATTGTTATCTTCTATGTTCTATTAAAAAGCTTAACATAAAGAATGTTTCTCTGTAAATATTTATATTGCTATGATAACATTCGATTTTTACAAATATTATAAAGCTCATAAAAAGTGTCGACTACCATTACCTCGCTATGTCAAACCCGCACACACAAACACAAACACACACACACACACACACACACACACACATATATATATATATATATTGACAATAATTTGTTTCCAACTTATTTTCTTCGTGTTTGATCCTGTACATTGTTGTCATGACTCATATTCCGGATGATGAAGATATGCCTCTTGTTTTATTTTTATAAACCTTGCTTGCCCCAAACACGATTGATTCCTTTCACGGAAACTCGTAAACAAATTATTGATGTTCATATTTATATTACGCGCTTGTTATGCATATATTCTGATTCTTATCTCTTATGCTTATGTAGACTGTGGATCTTCGCAGGATGCAGCCTATCACTGCTATCTGATGCCGAAAAAACGTGGGCACTCGACTGTTCAGTTTTCTACCAGAATCCCGTGATTTCCTTAATCAATATCATACACACACACACACACACACACACACACACACACACACACACACACATATATATATATATATATATATAATGTAAAAAGAAACTTCGTGTGTGTGTCTATGTGTGTAGGTTCGTTCGAATATGGATTCGAAAATAGCTAGAACGACTGCTATCATATTTTACCCGAAGGTACTTTACGTGCCTGGCAGTGTTCTTAGATAGGTTTTGTATATAGAATATACTCGATAATATGGATAAGCAATGATCGAAATAAACTGATAAAAAAGAGCAGGTGATTGTGACTAAATTTAACACCTTACACAACCTAACACAACAAAGGCTTTGGAGACGTGTCATTGCCACACAAGCTGAAAGGCCTGACATATTAAATAAACTAAAATTTTTAATATTACAGGGTCGCGTTCCTATGAGCATTTCTGTTTAGAGCACAACTAAAACATGCTTCCTGATATTTTCATTTAATTTATTTTCAATCCATTACAATCACACAAGCAGTGAGGGCATGCATATAGAATCAACAGTAAGACATGACAAAGGCGCGTTCGAAATGAATGTTTCTTGAAAAGCACAATTGTATAATGATACTTGAATTTTGAAATCAAGCTATTATCACTACACTGATAGCCGCCTGGCATGAGTTGAAATGAATGTCTCTCGTCTTGGGGAGGCTCTATGTTTGACAAGCTTTCGGGTCTGATCTTTCCTCCGTATCGACAATGGAACACGTACATCAAATCAGTTGCGAAGGCTGCTGAAAAATGATGAGATCGTTCCGTCTTCCAATATTTATCTCACTGCTTAAGCATATCTTTATGTGTATAAGAGCCAAGCATCCCAAGGATGGAGTATTGTTGCCACATCTGTACAGGAGCTGTAAGAAGCAGCTTTACCATGCCTTGACACAGTTCAAAATAGACATCGTAGCTTAGTGAGGGATGCCCTTTTCTCTTCCTTGTAACCTCTTTCCCACAGAAGATACGTTGCGGGCCTGTCTTTGCTTTGTTCTCCTCTGAGCTCCAATCTATGCTTTCCGCTGTCCTTTCGCGAAAAACACTCGTCTAACCGAAACCCTTATCAGTAATTTCCTTCACTCTTTATTTGTGCTCGACCCTAAACGGAGATTCCATGAGAAGAATTTATTTGCTAGAATTGAACATCTGTGCAATTCTGTTGTGTTTGCTTCCTTTCCAGCTGACTACAATATTGTTGTCTTTAAGTCCAATGTGAACAAGTTCTTAATGAGCCATCCCCGTAATTAATCCAGTGAACTTAATTTTAACTACTACCGATTGCTACGATATTGTCCCATTGACTACTGTACACTCATAAACTCTAATCCTCGAAACGGGTAAAATGGTCGAAAGGCTCCTTTGTAATAAAAAAAACAAGCAGTGATTGCCAACATAATTAAAAGCAAAGTAGTTCTTTTATATGACAGTTTAACCTTTGAAATAGATGTTTTGCTTAGCGCACAACTTAAGCCTGATACATGATTTTTTCATTTTAAACTTTAATTCAATGCATCATATATAAAGAAATGTAGATTAATGTGTATCGTTGACTAAATCACTATAAATAAAAAGTAGTTGAAGCTTCTTCCAAGTGCACTGCGATACGTCCCAAAGTTTATGAACCAATCCATCGTTTTGTTTGAAAATATGGTAGTGACACATTCGTGTTGAACATTGTTGTTTTAAAAGGTAGTCACCGCTTATCACTGCCCGAAAGCCACTCGGGGATAAGGGTTATTGCGTGTACAGTACGTTAGTATTAGAGATTTGATAAGGGGGGGTCATCAGGAATTTGTTTATGTTGGACTTGAATGTTTTAGTCAGGTGGGAAGCACGCAAACATAACTGAGTTCCACAGGCGTGCACTTCTAAGAAAGAACATTTGTTCATGCAATCTACGAGGTGGGACCAGAGATTGGAGTTTAGACGAGCACTTGCCATGGAAGTAACGATAAAACAAAGACAGGTTCGCAATGTCTCTCCTGTGGGAGAGATTGCAGGGAAGAGAAAACGACATCCTCTTCGAGGCCACGAAGTCTATTTTGAACTCTATCAAGGCAGGACAAGTACTTTCTAGAAGCTCTTGCCCAGATGTGGCATCAGTACTCCATCCTTGGACGACCTGGCTCTTATATAGATAGAGAATTGCATCATCAGTGAGGTATCTACTGCATCGATAGGAGGATCCCACCATTTTTCCAGCGGCTTTGGCAACGGATTTAATGTATGTGTTCTATTTAAGATCAGGAGTAAAAGTCAAACCCAGAAGCTTGTCAAAACATGGGGCCTCCCCAAGATAGAAGCGATGCATTTCAATTGATACCAGATGCATTAAAAGTAACCAGCCACTCCTTTCCCAATTGTACCACATGCTCAACATCAAAGGAGAGAGAATAGGAGAGAGCTTGGTCGTTTACGGTTTTAGATGTGCTACCATAGATAGTAATCAGCATAAATGTCTACGAATGATGTAAGGATGTGATTTGGAAGATCATTAATGTAGATCAGGAAGAGAGTTGGGCTCTTCTAATGTTTGGCCATCAACCAGTACTCTTATGAACCTTTCAGGGAGAAATGATTTAATAATTGAGAAGACATTTCCAGCTATACTGTAGCTGGAGATCTTCTGAAGTAAACCTTTATGCCATACTCTATCAAAGGCCCTTGATATGTCAAGAGCAATTGCCTAGAAAGGAAGCCTTTGTCAAGAGATTCACTAATCATATGAGGTATAACTGTTAGTTGTAGATATGGCCAACGGAAATCATATTGCATGGCACTAAGAAGGTTATTTCTGCTGACGTGGTGGACTACTTCTAAATTTAGTATGGATTCCAGCAACTTAATTATGACACACAGGAGACTTATTGGTCTGTACTGAGAGGGAGACGACTTATCACCTGAATACTTTACTAAAGGCCATATTGATCAGGCTTTCAGGGTGATGGGAAGAACGCCTACTTAAGGCAATGCTTAATCAGTTTTGTTAGCATGCGGGCAAGTTCTGGTTGGAGCTTTTTCAGCACAATAATTGGGATGCCGTCAGGGCCAGTTGCTTTACTAGAATCCAGGTTCTGTATTAGCTTATCGACCTCACAGTACACGCAATAACCCTTATCCCGGACCTTGATAAGTTGTGACCCCCATGTAAAAAAAAAATAGCAGTTGAGGAATGAAGATCCATTGTAATAAAAATTGACAAATGATTAACTTTATTATTATTCCAATGGAATTATTTATAGAACTAAAGTAATTTTGTTCCTTTTATTTTTATTTTCCATACTAGTCTAAAAAGGTTAATGTCGTAAGGGAGATAACTCTGTTTATTTAGTTTTTTCTTAATTTACCAATGTTTCCTAAGTTGTAGGCATCCATATTTAAATATTTTGGTGTTATCATTTATTAATCCCATTCGCTTAATCGTAAACATTAATTCTTACATTACCTACTTTAGGCCAATTTCAGTTTAATTTCTCATTTATTTTTAACTTTATATTTTGATTATATTTATATTACTCCATCTTGTCCTAATATTTTGCAGTTATATAATTTTATATATTTTCATTTTTTCTGATGTTGAAATTCCGTGGGTGTGTATTTAGTATCAATAACGATTACTAAACTCGAAACTGCTTCTATTTTACTTAATTAGGTTATAATTATTTTATTTCCCATATGTAAATTTTCAGATCTACTAATTTATTTTAATTCAAACTCTTTTTATTTTTACGTAGTTTCCTACTCGAATAACCCAATACAATTGTGTTCCTCTTATTATTTTTAAGAAATATGTTTGTTCTATCTTCATTTCTATCATTATCATCTTTATTTGGTTCATTTTTAGTTCCAATTTTAAAATAATGTAACTTTGTTCCTGTATCTGTTTAGAAAAACATTCACCCAGGTGTATCGTTTTACTATTATCCACCTTAAGTTCACATTATTCACAATTTCAGAATATAAGCAATTGTGCTCCAAGTGACTCACGTTAGGTATTCTACCGTTTCATTTTCTCACCAAATTTATTTCAGGATAACCACTGCTCTACGGTGGCGTCAGCGAAGTAACGCCGTTTTTCTTTCTATTAAACCAATTAAAGAAACAACGTTATTCGCGCATGCGTGCATGGCTAAATTGTCACGAAGGAAGGAGTTTTTTGGTACCCCCCTCATTGTGAACGTCTATTTCTATAGGAAATAATTGACCGTTTTAATTTTCTGATTAAATCATATTATTCGACCAAGACATCTCACTTTAAGACGGTACTGGTTTCGACCCGGGCGATGCCGTTGAAAACAGTTTTAGTCAGACATACATACACACACATATACATACATACATACACACAGTTGAGATTTATATAATAAATTCCTAGCAGTAGCAGTAGTAGTAGTAGTAGTAGTAGTAGTAGTAGAAAAAGAAATAATGGAAGTAATAAGAACAGTTATTAAGATTATTATTGTCTATAATAGAATATTTACACAATTTTCTGCGTCCTGTATAAATTATTACATTATATTAAAAAATATGTCATTTCATTATAACTCGACTTCCAATTTTTACAACCCCAATATATTAAACACATTTCTATACTGTCTACAGTTCATATCTCTGTAAATTTATTAACCAAATTGCCATGGCATTTTAAATAGACAAAGTTTTTGTTTCCTCTGTACCATTTTTATTTTCTTTCTTTCTATTCCTTTTTTCAAACCAGTCGTTCGGCGTTTACGACAAGCAATATCCAGAGAAATAATATGTGTGGCTAAGAAAAGGAACTTGTAACTTTAACTCGATAATTAAACTTATACATTCAGTATGAATGTGCATAATGTTCACATAAAACGCCCACTCCTAGGCATTAAGCTAAATTTATTGGTCATAGACAGGCAACTAATATATCTGTTTAAAAAAATACTGGTACGATTGCGTACGTCGTTTGTGAAATATTTTAAACGAGAGGGGGTATTTATACAGTAAGATATTCGTCAAAGTATATATGTTTACATGAAGTAAGTATGGGGGCAAATTGTTGTTGAAGCTTTTTCAAAACTATAATTGGAATGCCGTCAGGACCAGTTGCTTTACTGGAATCAAGTTTCTTGATTAGCTTGGCGACATCACGCACAGATATGTGTGTCGTTTAGCGTTTTGTCTGTTATACATGGAAATACGGGGATTCAAGCCGCTGCTCAACTACTTTAGATTCATGGTCATGCTGAATGTTTTAACATATATAAATTATTTTCGTATTTTTGTATTATTATTGTTTGTTCTAATTTTATTTCATTTAATTTCATGTTTTTATCCGTTTGTTTGTTTTTGTTCATTTTTCCATTCTTTAAGGCTTTTTTTAGTTACATTAATTACTATTTATATTCCAGTTAATGTGTTCTTCATTAGTGATTTGTCTTAGATACATAATTTTAGTTTAAAATATTATGTAGGCATGCTAAGTAAATACTCGTAAATGTCATTAACACAATGATTATACGACATAGTGGATTACTATTCACTCCAGCTAATCATAGCTGAAACGCTGATTGGAGTACTTAAGAACGATCATCCATAGACGAATGGCATGTATCCGGAGACGAAATAAATGTATGGTTTGACGCAAGTTCATTAGCTACTGTGTAGTGTTGGTACGATTGGGTGATATTGCAAAGGATACGTGCTGGCTTCGTTGGAAAATGGTGTCCGGAATATGAATTTGGCCGAACTGTCTGTCATGCTAAAGTCTTCAATCTTATGTTGCAATGATATGCCAAGGGTGTACATCTCCACAGTGACTCATTGTGTGTTTACCATTGGTTGACCGAAATCATTACTGGAAAGGCGCGAATTAGAACTAAAGCCGCAATGAAATATTGATACTAAGGAGACTGGCGATAATAAAACGTCTTTTTGACGAATACGGTTTACAGGTTGACTTTACCTTAGTTCCATCGACGCGAAATCGTGTTCATAAATTTACCCCAATACAAAAAAGTGAACAAATTATATAAGGCAGGGATCTAATCATTATCAACTGACATGCGCAATCTTAACAGATCAATTAACACCTGATTAGGTCGGAATAATACATCAGCAGAGTGGAAATCCCGGAATACATTTTTCCGCATATTTTGTCTGAAGAGTGTATCCTGCTACTTGAAAGACATCGATCAAGGCAACCATACACCCGTGCGAAGAGTCTCGGCAAACTGATCCCGCACCGTTCTGATGGACGAAAGGACATCTTAAGGTGTAGGGCAACCGTTGTGATATAAACAGGCATGTAACACATTATGACGGGAAACATTTCTTAATCATAACAGATTGTGGTCTGACGCGTTTCCCGATATGGCGCTTGTTGACACGACAGAATACATCGAGCATTGTACGAAACTAAAGATACGTCTTTGTTAACGTAATATCCTGCTTAAAATCCTGACTGATAATGCCTCTACATTTCGATGATAAGAATTTTAGAAATTAACGCACGAATGGGAGATTAGAATGTGTTGCTGATGTACATATTTTTGATGAGCAATGTAACTGCGCCGTCGGAAAGAAATGCCCCCAGGGCGCAGTGTTTGATTCCAGAATCTGTATACTGACGAAATGTGACAACCAATGTCAATGCAACACAAGCACTGTACCAGCTACTGCTATAAACAGCGTATAAAAGGGATAGATATCACATCATCAGTGGTTAGAATTATAGACACACCATATAAAGTAGGCTGCCGTGTTTCGATTTAAAAAAACCTGAATGCTCGGTGCACAGCGGAAAAATATAAAATAATAATTTCTCAGACAATGTTGATTGATGGTGTACCACGTCACGTGAAATATTCCGCCCTTGTTTTGCCTTTTCTAATTCACAGAATGAAGAGTAAGATCGCCTATACTTTGATCCTGATCTCCTACTGCCCCTTCGGAGTAGCATAAAAACAATTTCAACAGAACTAGTCTAGAGGATGATAAAACATATTAGTGGAAATGACGGTGGTGATGAGGAAGATGGAAACGAAAGAGTGACGCCTCTGATTCTTCGAAGAAGTACCCGACAAAAACGGATACTGCCCTTACCCTGTTTGTGATCGTTGGATCAAGGGGTAGAGAAAAATCTAATTTAATTGGGTTGCATGTGTGCGTCTTCAAAAGATCAGCCGTACAACAAAGAAAGAAAGAAAGAAAAATGGCGAACAAAGTTGGTTTTACGGTTGACAGTCACGTGAGTGACGTAGACTGTAATGTTCATAGTATTGTGCGAGTCAGCATAAAAGAGTGTCGAGTTTTGGAGTTGGAAGTTTTGACAACATAGTATAAAGTTTTGGAGTTGGAGATTTTTACAACAGTGTGTCGAGTTTTGGAGTTGGAAGTTCGAGTGGTGAAGTTGGAAGCTGTGACAGTAGTGTGTCGAATTCACGCGAGATGTTGTTACTTTAACCATAATCTATTTAGGCTTAGCTCACTTAGAAAAACGTGGACAGATTCCACATTCGTTTTATACTGCAGTCTGATCGAACTTCCGCTTGTCTGTCGTCGAATTGGTTTAGAAGGATGGGCGTATGTTTAAACTGCGCGAAATAAAAAAAAAAACCTGCACGTCATCCTGTTGATGTTAACTAAAAGAAAAGTCAGTTGGACCAAATTAATCATGTAACTTTCTTTTCATATTTCTTTACATATTAAACCGGGAAATGAGAACGACAATTCGGAAAATTGAAAAAAAAAAATACAAAGAAAGCACATTAAGCAAGATCATTTCCTGCTATTCTACAATCGTTTTTTGAATATATATATATATATATATATATATATATATATATATATATATATATATATATACATTATATGGGTGTGTGAGTTCGTCCCTATACATTCCACAACGACTGCGCAATTTTATTGCAATTTCACGCAAATACACTATATGCTTCTGAGAGTATTCTTAAATATGCTTTGTTTCTGAATACTATATTAGATAATATTTATCGGAATAAGTATAGACAGTCGACTAAATATAATTACAGAAACACTGTTTAACATCACGTGCATTCGTGACGTATTATCAGTGCATTAGCAGAAATGTTCAGCGTGTAAAATCAACAATGGATTCTTTGATATGAGAAAGGCGCGTTAAAAATAAACATTTTTATTTATAGCAACATTTAAACAGGATGATTTTCTTTTTCATTACAAAGTTTTATTCAAACATACACTATTTTTTAAATTAAAAAGAAACATTAAATTCTTTAGAACAGAATTCCAGCTAAAATATATAGCAGACAAATACGCTGCCGTGGTGCATTTCACTAATTTCAATGACAATAGATGTATTAAAAATGTGGAAGATTTTTTATTCGAATTTAAGCCCGAGCAATGTAAGATCTCCATACTAGTATATATATATATATATATATATATGTGTGTGTGTGTGTGTGTGTGTGTGTGTGTGTGTGTGTGTGTGGTTGCGTGTGTTTGTGTGTGTGTTTGTGTGTGTGAATGTGTTTTTATTATTTCAACCTCGAGAGTTTTTACTTAAATCATTAGAAGATTGTTTTCCATCGACGGGACAAAAAAATTCTCAAGCCCATATCATCAGATAGTTTAAACATTACATCGGTTGGATGATTTGTTTGTCCAGTCTATATAAACTATCTTGTAATATATTTAAGCAACTTATCTTGAGGTATAAGTTATAAAACATAATTTGCTCTATCAACGTATCGAGCATTTTCCCTGTTTTTACCAAATTTTCCTCTAATATATATATATATATATATATATATATATATATATATATCAGCGTTATGAATTATTTTGCATTCACACTGAATGCGATAAAATAGGTTTAATATCTTAGATAGATGATTGTTATAGAACGAATAAGAAAATAAAACAAATGAAAAATATATGCCTCGTAAGTTAATTATTTTCAAACATAAGTTAAAATAAAATACTCATGCGTCTAATAAGTAAACTAAATTAATTCAGTCTTTTAAACTCGATCGGGTTCAACTAGATTTATTTGTAAAAAAAACACAGTGATATAAGTTAAAACAAAAACCACATCCGTCTGATTAGAAAAGTAAATTATTCTTGCTATTGTTTATATTTATAGTTAAATAAGTATTTCCCTTGTTTATATTTATAGTTAAATAAGTCTTGCCATTGTTTATATTTATAGTTAAATAAGTATTGCCATTGTTTATATTTATAGTTAAATAATCTATCCATTGTTTATATTTATAGTTAAATAAGTATTGCCATTGTTTATATTTATAGTTAAATAAGTCTTGCCATTGTTTATATTTATAGTTAAATAAATATAGTCTTTGTTTATATTTATAGTTAAATACGTATTGCCCTTGTTTATATTTATAGTTAAATACGTCTTGCCCTTGTTTATATTTATAGTTAAATACGTCTTGCCCTTGTTTATATTTATAGTTAAATACGTCTTGCCCTTGTTTATATTTATAGTTAAATACGTCTTGCCCTTGTTTATATTTATAGTTAAATACGTCTTGCCCTTGTTTATATTTATAGTTAAATACGTCTTGCCCTTGTTTATATTTATAGTTAAATACGTCTTGCCCTTGTTTATATTTATAGTTAAATAAGTATTGCCATTGTTTATATTTATAGTTAAATACGTCTTGCCCTTGTTTATATTTATGGTTAAATACGTTTTGCCCTTGTTTATATTTATAGTTAAATACGTCTTGCCCTTGTTTATATTTATAGTTAAATACGTCTTGCCCTTGTTTATATTTATAGTTAAATACGTCTTGCCCTTGTTTATATTTATAGTTAAATACGTCTTGCCCTTGTTTATATTTATAGTTAAATACGTCTCGCCCTTGTTTATATTTATAGTTAAATACGTCTTGCCCTTGTTTATATTTATAGCTAAATAAGTATTGCCATTGTTTATATTTATAGTTAAATACGTCTTGCCCTTGTTTATATTTATAGTTAAATACGTCTTGCCCTTGTTTATATTTATAGTTAAATACGTCTTGCCCTTGTTTATATTTATAGTTAAATACGTCTTGCCCTTGTTTATATTTATAGTTAAATATGTCTTGCCCTTGTTTATATTTATAGTTAAATACGTCTTGCCCTTGTTTATATTTATAGTTAAATACGTCTTGCTCTTGTTTATATTTATAGTTAAATACGTCTTGCCCTTGTTTATATTTATAGTTAAATAAGTCTTGCCCTTGTTTATATTTATAGTTAAATACGTCTTGCCCTTGTTTATATTTATAGTTAAATACGTCTTGCCCTTGTTTATATTTATAGTTAAATACGTCTTGCCCTTGTTTATATTTATAGTTAAATAAGTATTGCCATTGTTTATATATAGTTAAATAAGTCTTGCCATTGTTTATATTTATAGCTAAATAAGTATAGTATTTGTTTATATTTATAGTTAAATAAGTCTTGGCTTCGTTTATATTTATAGTTAAATAAGTCTTGCCATTGTTTATATTTATAGTTAAATAAGTCTGCCATTGTTTATATTTATAGTTAAATAAGTCTTGCCATTGTTTATATTTATAGTCAAATAAGACTTGCCTTCGTGTATATTTATTGTTAAATTAGTGTTGCCTTTGTTTATATTTATAGTTAAATAAGTCTTGCCATTGTTTATATTTATAGTTAAATAAGTCTTGCCATTGTTTATATTTATAGTCAAATAAGACTTGCCTTCGTTTATATTTATTGTTAAATAAGTTTTGCCTTCGTTTGTATTTATAGTAAAATAAGTTTTGCCTTTGTTTATATTTATAGTTAAATAAGTCTGCCATTGTTTATATTTATAGTTAAGTATGTCTGCCGTCTATATGAACAACAACGTAAAAAAAAAACAATAATCCAAGATTATTTTCAGATGGAATTTAATTTAAATTTTTATATCTGACAATTTAGAATTTCACCTTAAATCTTGGGTCTTTATTTTAATGTTTGTAACATTTAACCTTTTTTAATGTTTCTAAAACTTTGGAACTGCCCTCATGCCTTGCAAGAATTGCTTTTCTAATTTGTAACATTAGTTTACTGAGAATACGAGATTTTAAAAATAGTTTCATTAAAACAATCAAAAGTCGTGTCTACCTAAACTGACAATTGCAATTTAATTTATTTAGGATTTGCACTTTTGTGACAAAAAGTATTTACAGATTTAAATATTAGCTATGCAATTATATATCATATTTAATAGTATTTTTTCTTGTATCCCACCATGTTTGTCGTACGATGTCAACGCGTCTGCGTGATTCTTGTGAATATTTTTATTATGCGATATGCACTTATACGGAATTGTCAACGCAACTAAATCATGTCCGTTTTTCATTTGGTATAAAACATAAAACAAACATGATTCGACGCCATTAATCTTTATTAAGTTATGTACCTTTCCAATCCTTTGAAGATTTATACTAATGGACACATTTCTGTTGATGTAATCCGGAAATGTAATGTGGTTTGCATCTTTTTGTAGCAACGATATGTCGGAAGTACGCAAGAATGAGTGTGAACGAAGTTAGCCCAACTGATAACCAACTCTTATCAGTATTCTGATTGAAATTCATATCTTCTGATCATTCCCATATAAATAATATATATATATATATATATATATATATATATATATATATATATATAAACACGTCGCAACTTACTGTCTCTTTGACGTCTGCAAATGCGAAACAGAAAGGGGTATGATTAATTCACTTCGCTTATCTTCAAATACATATGCCTTTTATCTAAAACCTGATTTCCCTTTTTATGTTTTAGTCGAATATTTTTCATCCATATTTCAAATGCCTAATGTCAAAATGCCCTATACCTTTCTGTTAACAATATGCAATTCTTTAAGTTTTATCTTTTAATCTTCATTCGGGAACGAAAGGCTGCATTTTTGTTTAATTGCCTTAAATTTTCGTGTCTTCGTTATTTTTATTGTCATAATTTAGTAACATGTTTTGAATTTGTTCATTCTTCTTGCTCTTCTTCATCGCTTCCAATTTTTTTTAATCCTGTATACAAACGGATAGTGAAGATTTGATGTCTTGTTATTATCGTCTTAAGAAATAAAATATTATCAGAAGCGATTTTATATTGCATTACCGGTGAGTTTGAATGGAAAAATTCGCGGTTGATTATAACGAAGAGAGAAACGGTTTCTGTCACAATGACATGGCGTTCTTCCATCATTGCGTAGTAATAGATTGCACAGCTATCCAAACTGCACTTGGAATTGGATTCGCATGGGTTCTTTATCGGTAACATCTTGCGTACAGCTGTTTCGGACTATTGCAAGCCTCCAATTATATAATAATTCATTAGGTTTAATTTTGTACAACTGGTTCCTATTATATTTTAGGGACTAATTGTGCATCGAACGAAAAAAAAAGGAAAGAAAAAGAAAATGACGTATGGGAAGTTACACGAAGCAAACACGCAGTGGATCTTCCCTGTATCCTTTGATTTACATCCAGCTATATTTGATGCCGTGTATTGAGCTCTTTCTGGTGGCAGGTATTTACACCCAGCTGTGTTTGCTGCCGCATATAAAAATCCGACTGACGTGGTGGTTAGAAACAGGGAACACACTAACAATATAAATGATTATGTCTTAAACTTCTGATGGCTGAATGTTTTATTCTCAGTCTTGACGACCGCAAATTCAATTACGAATAACTTATTTCTACTATCCAATCGTGACTAGCAGAACGAGGGAATGGTACACCGTCGATTAGATAAAGTTCTGTTTAAAATTCCGAAGAATTTTCCTTATTGGACAGGAAAATTCCGGAATTCTACAAGATAGACTTGAAAAAAGTCTGAAGTTACATCAACCGAAATACTGTGCAAATAACATAGGAAATAGGAACAGTAGTCCGAAGAATCCAAATCATAAGAATAAACTCAGTAAGCTGAAATAATATTCTGCCTTTTTCTTATAAATACAAAAATATGTTTTAAAAAGCTTAATAGTTAATAGTTTGCTTTTCTCTATATAAATAAAATGAACTCATTTTTCCCGTCGGATTTTGACCTTATTAGGATTAAAAATCAAGATATTTCATGCAAATATAATATGCACAAACGGCAGAACAATATCTGAGGTGTGTTATAGGTTTATTATTTCTCAAATTCCTCGATAATCTTAGATTTCTATACTTTTTCTGCTGAGAAGTCACGGCCAAATCGGTTAAGATTAATGGAAGTGGTAAAATATTTTCTCTCTAATAAATTCCTCCTCCCCCCGCCACCACTTAACACCGTTTGGGAATCGTTCACAAGGAACAGTTGAGAAGAGAACACCGTAGTTCTTTCATGTGAAGTTATTTAAAATCACTAAACTAAACTGCAGTGCTCTGTGGCGTAGTGGTTAGCGTGCTGGACAATTCACATTATATTTTCACGTTCGCGCCGACCTACCGTAGTCGTTTTTTTTTTTTTTTCCTAAACAACTGGAATGGGCTTTTCTTGGTGGCCGAACTGTTAACGTTGCAGATGTTTTTTTTTTTCACACTTTATTTTCCTACTTTTACTCATGACTCCGGGTTTGATCCTTCCTACTTACCTACCATAACATTTTTTAAAACTCCCCCCCCCGTCCCAGAAACAAACACCCGGGAAACGCCGGGTACCCCCGCTAGTTAACTAATAAAATAAATAATGAAAAAAAGCAAAACCTATAAAATATCAAAAATTAGGCAGAATAAAAAAAAGTTTAATTTGCTTACTAAAATCTTCCGCGTCGTTCTTTTATTTATCGGCGTTTGTTTCAACTAACCGTTCGTTTTTTTTTTCGCATTTTATACACATGGCATTTTTATATTATTATAAACTATATTATTTTTGTAATAATTTATCAAGTGATTTTCTTTGATGTAGCAATGAATATTTATCTTATATCAACCGGCAAATGCATCAGCCGACGCAAATATAAATATATGAGGTGTTTGTTGAGTGCAAATTATGTTTACTGTCGCACTGAATTATCAAATGGGCCTCGTCTGAAGTTTTTTCTAAATTAATTTTTATATCATTTGAGAGCATATTTGATTTTTATGATATTTTTCTATTTTGCTTTTGCATGTAAATATATGTATGTGTGTGTGTGTTAATATTTTCTCAAACAACTGGCCGCGTATTAATACATTAAATCTAATGACAAGATACATAACGCACTAAATATGTCATAGACACCCATATATGCTAGGATTAAAGTAGGTCCACGCTAACATATCTTAAAAACTGGTCATTACGATATCGTTATACCATACTCACAGACACGCACACACAGTTTTACTAAAAGAACATTTCTGCTTTAGGCTAAGAATATTTTATCTAATAGACACGATGGTATAAAAAGGTACGTGTGTCTGGTGGGAGATACAGAATATGCGACTGCTTAGTGAAAATATATCCTTCTCTCTCGCTATATACATATATATATATATATATATATTAGCATGGCAACCCGACGTTGCCCGGGATCGAATGAGAGCTAAAGAATGTTTAATCCTCCCATATATTGTTCTATCCATATCTGTGAAATCGCCCATTATTCAAGCAAATCGATTAATTGCGTTCTTTATTATAGGAGCCCCCGCGTTTTCCCGCAGTAACTTAGTCTACTATACATTGTAGTTTACATTGCAACGATGTAAACCTGATGTTGATATTATAAAATGCATATCATATAATAGATTAAAGTTTAAATTTAAAGTTAAATTTACCATGCTTTAATTGTGCTCTTAAACATTCATTAATGTAAATTATATGCTGGATGTTTCTTCTTGCACGTTAATATAACTTTCTGTGCTAATCTGTATAAAACGTTAATTTCAAACAAAACCCACTGTTCCTTTTTTCATCAGATGTTTTGTTTGTCATTTACCCAAGTGTACATCTTTACTTACAAGGTCTTAAACTCGATTATGAGCACTGGGAAATGTTATATTACCTTAAAGAATAAAAGCCAATAGAACGATTACAAAACTAGCCAAATATTTGGCCAAGATCTTTTTTTTTACAAGTTGGTCATCATTTATGAAGGCCCGGAAGCCATTCAGGCATAAGAGTTATTGCGTGTACAGTACGTTAATGTTGAGATTGGTAAAGTGTCTTATTTGAGGAGGTTCATCAGGAATTTGTTTATGTTGGACTTGAAGACATCCAAGTTGTAGTCAGGTGAGAAACAGACAGACGGAACAGGGTTTCACAGGCGTGCACTTCCAAGAAAGAAGCTTTGTTCATGGAACCTACGTTTTGTTTTGGCACAGATAAAGAGTGGGGAAAACTTTGGACAGTGGTTTCAGCTAGACAGGTGTTTTTCGTGAAAGATCGGCGAAATGGGACCAGGGATTGGAGCTCAGACGAGCAACTATCATGGCAATAACTATAAAACAAAGACATGCTCGCAACGTCTCTTCTATGGGAGAGAGGTTTCAGGGAAGAGCAAAGGGCATACCCCACTGAGCCACGAAGCCTATTTTGTACTCTGTTAAGGCAGGTTAAAGTGTTTTTAGCAGCTCCTGCCCAGGTGTGGCAACAGTACTTCATCCTTGAATGTACTTGGCTTTTATATGAATAGAGAATAGCATTAACAGTGAGATATCTACTGGAGCGGTAGAGAGTTTCTACCATTTTTGCAGCGACCTTGGTAATATACTTGATGTACATGTTCCATTTTAGGTCGGGAGTAAACGTCATGCCAAGAAGCTTGTCAAAGCATGGAGCATCCCTTAGTCGAGAGCCATTCATTTCAATTGATGCCAGAAGGGGATCAGAGCGTTGATGATGTAAAGATAGGAGCTTGGTTTTAGATTCATTAAAAGTAACCAGCCATCTCTTTCCCCACTGTACCACGCGCTCAATATCAGAGGAGATAGATTGTCATTTACGGCCTTTGATGTGTTGCCAAAGTGTTTTGATATTTCAAGAGCAATTTCCCTAGAGAGAAAGCCTTTTCAAAAGATTCACTAATCCTATGAGATATAACCGTTAGCACTTCTGCTGTAGATCTGTCAGAACGGAAACAATATTGTATGTCACTAAGAAGGTTATTTATGCTGAGGTTGTTGACTACTTCTCTATTTAATATGGATTCCAGCAACTAACTCTGACACACAGGAGACTTATTAGTCTGTACTGAGAGGGAGATGACTTATCACCTGAATTCTTAAATTCAGAGCATACTGAATAGGTTTTCCAGTGTATAAGGAAGAACTTCTCTTTAAGGCAACGCATAAACAGTTTTGTAAGTATGGAGGCAAGTTCTGGTTGAAGTTTTCCAGCACTATAATTGGAATTCAGTCAGGGCCAGTTGCTTTACTGGAATCAAGGTTCTTGATTAACTTAGCAACCTCAAGCACAGATATTTGTATGTTGCATAGCGTGCTGTCCGTTATAGGAGGAAATACGGGGAGTTGATTGTTTTCGTCGCATAGAGTAGAATTAGCTGCAAAGTTCTTGGCAAATAGTTTGGCCTTGTCTGACGCTGACGAGATGACCTCAGGTCTATTGATGATAGTTGGGATAGAACGCAAGCTTCTGTTCAGGATCCACTTTGCTATTTGCCAAAACTGGTGGGAACCAAGCCGCTGATCAGCTACTTAGGATTTAACGGACTGAGCATATAACTCTCTTGCATTTTTTTATTTATACAGTGGTTGCCGGCAGTCCTGAATGCAGCTTTCCTCTCTGTGCATCTATTACGTTGGTAGCTATGGAAAAAGTGATTTCTGTGCGCGATGACAGCAGCATATTCTGGGGAGAACCATGGCTGACTATTAAGTTTTTGTTGGAATGTTTTGGATAGTATGAGTCGGTCTATGCCAACAATTAACCATTCGGTCAGGTCTGATACTATGGAGGACACGTCCTTTTTAACATGGAATGTAGGGGTAGATCAGATATAAATGTACGGAAGCTATCCCATTCAGCCGTAGAGTGTCAATATACAGTAAAGGTACGTCTGAAGACTTATGCCATTTAAATTTTATCTTAACTGATACAACCGAGTGATCAGAATATCCAAGAGGGGACAGAACGGAACATGAATATAGTTATGGCGAAGTTGTGAGAAAAAGGTCTAGAAGACTAGCGTATTGCCCGAAGGTATCGGGCGAAATCATTATAGAACCTCCACTCATCACTGTCTTGTTTAAGTGGGTCAGCCATTCCACATTGTTGACATTGATGTCACCACAAATGTGGATGTTAGCCGAAGGATGAGCAGACAGGATATGGTCAATTTTATCAGATATGCTCTTTAAGATAGTAACTCCGCTGTTGTGGGGCGATAGAGGGCAAATATAAATGCAATAATGTAATCAAGTGCAACCCGGAAGCACATATAAGGTCAATTAGGGCCTCTACTGGAGATATCCGTACAACACAGAAAGCCATCTTTAATGTAGGCACCTATTCCATGCCCATGGCGATCTTGTGGGGTACGATTTAGATGTTAAGTTAGAGTATCCTTTTATTATTAATTCGACTATGGAAATGGTGGGCTCTATTCAAGTTTCACTTAGAGAGAATATGTTTGCTTTCGTCTCCTATAATTGGGTTTCAACCTTTGGAAGCTTAGAACGTAGAACCCTGATGTTGGAGAAGGAGATATGGTAGTAGGGGTCTACGTTAGAGGGTTCGGTTCTAGGTTTATTCGTGATTTTTTTCTGGAGATATTTCATATTGAGGATTTGGAATTTGTGGAATAGGTCGAGTGACTTGGTAAGAGCAGGACAGAGAGGGAAAGAAGGAGAAAAAAGATAGTAATTTTTGTAGCACATGATAAGGTAAAGCCGTAACAATTACCCACTAGTATGGCATCGAGAGGCCCGACCAGATACTACTGCATGGTCCAGAATCAATTCACAAGATGGCAATACAGCAGTCCCGTATTTTGCACCTGCTGATAGGGCAGCCTCTATAGTGGTTAATCCAAGGTTCGGGTCCCGGTCTATAAGGCGGATTACGTCATCCCAGATGAAATGTTTACCTCCAGTACCCTTCCTAGTAACATGGCCACAAAGATAGACATATAAAGAAGCTTTCCGACATCTCACCCTTTGTCAGAAAAATCACTCATACGAAATGAGGACTGAGGGGCAATTAAGGAGAAGCGAGAGTACCGTGAGCTTCCGATAACGCATCCCCATTAAAAAGTTGAGGGGTAAAGGACATTATTAATATTTAATTAGTATAAGTCCGGGGCTCTAATTCGAAATTAAATATATTTGAAGATGAATTCCCCTCCCATGTTTACGAATGAAATGAAAATAAGATACATTACTGTAATTTACGTGTTAGGTAATAAACTTTTTCATATCCAGGAGACACCTCCAAAGAATTATAACAAGGATATTTACACAGAAAAAGTTTAGTAGTAAATCCTAAAACAAATTTTCTTCTCAGAAGTTGGCGGGTTTTATGGAAAAGAGATGACAAAAATACACGCAAACCTTCGACTACATAACAAACAGTCTTCAAGGGTTTTTTCTTGAATGAGCTATCACAGAAATATATAGATAAAGAAGGATCTAAAGACTAGCTGAAAGTAAGACCGCTTCACCATGATCATGAGATCATAATTATTGCCGCCCAAGATCAAGATTGCTGATGAATGCTTGTTAACCGATTAGTAGACTCAGACATAACTAGAAAGCCAGGTTCAGGCAGAAAAAATAGGGTGTGGGACACCTGACATCCAGTTTTAAAGTTCTGCTGGGGACAGCTATTATCCAATGCGTCATAAGGTACTGTTTAAATATCGCAACGTGAAAATCTGCCGATCGCTTACTACACTGTATTCCAGCAGGTAATGGAAACATAAACAATAATAAAAACAGTTAGGAACGAGTCATACACCATCCATTATGTCTATAAAATTCATAGTTATAGACCTAAAAAAAAACTGAGCCGTTAAGCCTGATACAGGAATTGTAAACAAGCGTTGGAGTTAACAGAGCGTAGATGGAAGAAGATAATAAAACACCAACATGAAAAGAAAGTGGAATCTAAAAAGATCTCATTCCAGTATTCATATGAGATACTTGCGATAAAGAATTTCAAAACATATTTGTCGTATAACCCGGCGAACCTAGCGCAAGCGAAATACAATCAACTGGATCAAAAGAAACGGTCTGAACCTTATAAAGATCTCTCGGTTGGAGTAACTACAATTGTAAGCTAAATTGTTTAAAAGTCGAAGTGCCTAAAGTTATAGACAGGTCCGCCAACAAGACCCGAACAAATAAGGCAATAACCTGCCCAAAATGGATGACTTCAAACGCTGACTTGTCGACCACTGCTGATCATACATAAAGTCTCTCGAGATATTGGATTGAGGTTTTGTTTAGTAAAATTTGTCACGTGATTCAGTGGATCTGCGTAAACATACAGACTGATGATGATCAAACATCTAGAAAAGTACGAAAATACAAATTTCTTGGCAGAGAAGAAACCGATTTACTGCAACACGCCAAAGTAGAAAAAGAAGTAATGGGTTGCCATAGTTTACTAAATTAAATTACGCGAAGTAAATTAAAAAAAAAATAAACGCTAAAACACTAAAATGTTGACAGTATTTTCCAGGACTGGAGAAGATATGTATCTATCAGGAATTGATTATTAGCATTGTGTTACTATTGTGAGCACTGGGCAATATACAAGGATCTCCTTAAATTACAACCGCAAAATAGTATATCAACAGATATAAAACATAAACTAGAAAAACCTCGCGAAGTTGGCAAAGTATTTTTGACAACACTATCTTAAAATGGTTGACAATAAAACAAAAACATAACTTTGCTAGGGAAAAAGCTGAAAAGAGTCACCGGAATTGCATAAATAACTCTAATTGCAACAAAAAATGGAAGAATGAGCAAATGGACTAAGTGCAAACTATTTTCTTGTTGGTTTCACAAAAGACTATATGGATAAAGAAGGCTAAAAAAAACGTCGTTCTACTATGAAAGGAAAAAATAATGGCGTTGTGATCAATGCTTTAGTGGGTTCGATCTTTATAAAGATATATCAGTACAAACATATGAGATAGCGAGTTTATGTTTAGCATCTGATAAGATTCCACACCCTCAGCTTGAATAAACTTATCAGAAAATTGGAAAAACGAAACACAAGTGCAAGTTCTGCTACACAGAAATAAGGGGTGTGATCAACTGGATATCTAGCTGTAAGGTTCTGCTGGGATGGTTACTAGGAAGTGTGTAAATATTTCAGCTATCCGATTTGATAAAACATGAATATCGAATGAAGTCACAATCCTGGGGACATATACAAGAAAGAAGAGTTCGACATCAGCAATACGCCATTTATTCTGACTATCATAATTCGACGGTTTGGTACCTTGTAAAATACATTTTAAACCTGACGTAGTAACAGCGAACAGGAAGAAGAAAATGGCAACCTTAGTAGAAGTTAGTGTCCCCAATGATACGTAGTTAAGTAGAGCTGAGAGCAAAAAATAACGAATTAGCAAAGTCTTATGTACAACATTAGAAAAGAAGACAAAATAATTATATAAGCATCCGGATTTATGAGAAAGAATTTCAAAAGCTACTTGGCAAATATACCCAGTAAACTAAAGGCAAGAAAGATTCAAACAATTACTCAAGAGAAGCGGGTAGAAGCATAAAAAAGCTCTAGTTAGGAATTTATTCAATACCGGGTAAATGTGAGACATGCGCAAAGATGCTTAATTTTAAATTTGAAAAACGTGAAAAGAAGAGTAAATAAGAAAAATCCCTCTTAAAACTAAATATTGGAAGTTCCCCTGGAACATTCATTAACGATTATGTAAGAGTAAAGCTCGGTTACCTATGAGCACATAGCTACGCGACATAGACCTAAACAGATGGCAAGCGTCTGTCAAAAAGTAACTATCGTTCTATTAATATATGTGCGTATGTATCTTTGATTTATAAACCATAGTGCATGTGTGTATTGTGGACACATCAAAATCGCGTATGAGGGTCTTGTTATTACATAATGACCACGGATAAAAAAACATTTTTAAGAAGTTGATCCCTTAGTTTAAAAATATGTGCAATAGAATAGTTTAGAATTTATTATTTTCTTTAAATTATTCATTGATTTTCTTTCTTTTTTTTTTTTTGCAGATTGGTTGTTCTATTGAATTGTAGCCAATGAAAAATAAATGGAAAATATTTAAAAAAACATATAAAATTGAAACATTAAATATTCCCAAGACATCGTTCCAAACAATGGCATTGCACCAAAAATACAAACACCGCAGCGCAACAAATAAAAAAACAAAAAACAAAAAAAGGTTAGTAGAAAGTTTTCGATGAACGATTTAGAATCGTCAGTAGAAAAATACGATAAGAAAAAAATGAGGCAACGACAGTTTTGTTGATGCACCTACACATATGTGTATTGACATACGCACATGCGGAGGAACCCAGGTTGATGCAATGATAGACATGAACCCACAACGCGGACAGGCTGGTTCAATTTATATAAACGTGAAATATTCATAAAATAAATGTACAAATGTGTCAGTAAATTTGAAGAGGAAACAAATCTAATGTGTTCTTGTACACACACACAACCACACACACACACATATATATATGTATAATATATATATATATATATATATATACATACACAAATTGTATAAACATACTTAAAATTGATACTTATCAATATAATAGAAAGCTCCACACTGCATAGGGGGTCTTAAGCACAATAGTAAAATATATTGGCAATAATAATATAATATAAATAAATATATATATATATATATATTTAGTAATGAGATTGATAATTTAAAATTCAAATTAGAATTAAAAATCTGTTTCATAAGAATTTTCATAATTAATTTTTAATGTTTAATTTTAATTTTAATTTTAAATTATGAATCACATTACTAAATATTGAAGTAGCTCTAAGATATTTGCCTATCGAGCTTATTATATATCTGAATTACAACAACCATTGTTCTTTTCTTGTATTTTAATTAAATTAGTAATTTTACTATCACATTAAAATACACTCTGCTCTTTAGACAGATGTTCTAACCCCCTTTTAAATTATATATATATATATTATTATACTGTTGGTAGAGTTTTTAGTAACTCATAACAACAACACAATATGTCATTCCAAAGAGTGCTCAATGCATGAAACAGAGCAATATATTGGTGGATGGTTTCTCGCCTGATGAGGTGATTTTCCCTGCTAGGGGGTCATTGAAACACGTTTGCTAATGTGTAGCAAATAGCTCTCCAACAATCAATATATATATATATATATATATATATATATATATATATATATATATATATTAAAACAGTAATCTACGTAAATAAATAAATAAATAAAATATTATTTGTTAACGTCCAAAATAAAAAAATGGGCAGTTTCTAAAAAAAAAAACTTCCGCTCTTAAAGGTGAATACGCTAATCTTAATATCGGGTAGACCTATAAGTTTCGGTTAAAAACATTAAGGTTAGATGGTAAAATTATTTTTCTTTAAGTTAAAGTGCTTAATTTTGCATTAATATCAAAAAAAAGATAGAATTTGGCGATTTTACTTCCATAACCAGAAATTGAAAAGTGAAAAAATTTAGGAATTCTTCTGGTTTTGGTGGGAGAAAGGTTAATTTTGTCAATTTTGAGAATCTATATATTGAGCGTAAAAAATTGTTTCTCACTGATATCACACAAGCAGCGATATATATATATATATATATGTATATATATATGTGTATATATATGTGTATATATATGTATATATATATAGAGAGAGAGAGTGAGAGAGAGAGAGAGAAAGAGAGAGACAAATATACGGATAGACAGAGAGAAAATGAAAATGTATTTATGTGTGTGTGTATGTGTACATTTCCCTACTAAATTTTATGTCTAGAGATTCGAGATTTGACATGAGGAGTAGCAAGATTAAGTGGAATCTTTTAAATCGGTTTTCGGCCAAGGATATGGCTATCTCGAGGTCAAAATATAAGGATTTGACCTTTGAAAACTCTACCAAACTTCTTCGTCACTCTTGGGTCTAAACACTTGAAAATTTTAATTTAGCTTACTTGGACCTGGATCAAACTTTATTATTTATTTATTTAAGCCCCAAAAAACTAAATGTTAAGGGGTCAAAATTGGAGTCAAATAAAAAAGTGTTTGACCTCTGCGGTCTTCACAAAATTACTATTCCAATTTCTGGTCTAAACATTTGAAATTTGACATAAAGCGTATTCATAGATTGGGCAAGATTTTTTATCGTTTTGAGTAAAATATTTGAGCTGCCAAGAGGTCAAAGTTCAAAAGATATAATCTTTGCGGTGTCTAGCAAACTACTCAGCCATTTTTGGATCTAAACATTTGAAATTTATACGTAAAGGGTATTCAGCCATGTGGCAACCATTTTAATCAGGTTTTTAGCGAGAATTTTGTTGCCAATTTGAGACTAAAATAATAAGTTTTAAGGTGTCAAAATAAGGGTCATAGTTAAAAATGTTTTACCGTTGCAGTGTCTATGAAATTTTTGTCTACACATTTGAAATCTTACATAGGGCAAGTTATGAATAATACATAGGACCCGAGCAAAGCTGGGTTAAACCGGGGCTAAACACACACACACACACACACACATTATATATATATATATATATATATATATACATACAAAGAAGATTTTATATGTAAAGATAAATATACACACGTACAACACATAATAACCTGTATATATGAATACAGCTAGAATATCAGGGACAAATTTAAATATGAGGATTGAAGATTTAATTTGCATCAATGTTAAAACACGAAAATTCGGAGTTGGTTTTAAAACACTTCTCTTAAGAAATGAATTATTTAGGCATTTTTTAAATTAAATAAAAACAATTTAGAAAAAGGACGTTGTTGTATAGATTAATCCAAAAATATAAACTTTTCGAATGGTGATACTTCCGGCCACAACAGTACTCTCTATAAAAGTCTTCCTGTCTCCTTTTTTAGTCCGTACGGTACACTTTGAAAAAAGGCCAAATACAATCTTTGAAGGTCAACCTGATTTAAAAAGGCCAAATTCGCGAGAACTTGTTTGAAAAAATGCCATCACATTTGAATAAGCATATGAAAGCAATCTTTCATTTATGTAGCCTTGTTTTTGGTATATGTGATTCTGAACATATATAATCATTTGTGTAGCCTTGTTTTTGGTATATGTGATTCTGAACATATATAATCATTTATGTAGCCTTGTTTTTGGTATATGTGATTCTGAACATATATAATCATTTGTGTAGCCTTGTTTTTGGTATATGTGATTCTGAACATATATAATCATTTATGTAGCCTTGTTTTTGGTATATGTGATTCTGAACATATATAATCATTTGTGTAGCCTTGTTTTTGGTATATGTGATTCTGAACATATATAATCATTTATGTAGCCTTGTTTTTGGTATATGTGATTCTGAACATATATAATCATTTGTGTAGCCTTGTTTTTGGTATATGTGATTCTGAACATATATAATCATTTATGTAGCCTTGTTTTTGGTATATGTGATTCTGAACATATATAATCATTTGTGTAGCCTTGTTTTTGGTATATGTGATTCTGAACATATATAATCATTTGTGTAGCCTTGTTTTTGGTATATGTGATTCTGAACATATATAATCATTTGTGTACTGATGTAGGAAAGAAGCTCGGTGTAATTTTAATGTCTAGGAATACTTCACCAAACAAAGAAATGTCACTTAAAAGTAAACATTAGAAAGAAACACGGAAAAAAAGGAGAATACTCTCTGTCAAACAGTGCCGTAAAATTTCTGCAGTTTTAACTTGTAAACTAATAACAGGACAAGTTTATGTAGCCGGCGTTAAACTTTTTTTTGTTATTTTTCAGAATTGCAAAGTGCTCATATCTGGTAATTGTAAAATGAGTATTTAAGTATTCTGTCATAAATTAGTAAATCTGTTGGAGGGATATATATATATATATATATATATATATATATATATATATATTAGTGTTTTTATGGTATGGTTGTTCCTGTTCGGGGTTGGTTTGTTATAAAACTTTTGTTGAGGATTTTAGTTAGCCAATCAGCTTTCTAGTATCCACCGCGCCCCTTCCTATCAGCCGAATATTCAGTGTAGCTTAATCGCCATATATATTTTATAAATTACTAACTAGCTCTACCTACGTATTGAGCACTTTTGAAGTAAATACTTACAGTTTACGCATAATTCTATACTTTCGTATATTAATTTTATGTGAGTAAATTAAGTAGTTATATATATATATATATATATATATATATATATATATATATATATATATATGCTAGTAAAATGATAACCACATTGAGAGAAGTTGTTACCCCAGATGAAATGTAATATTTTATCAGTAATTCAGAATCGACATCATACTTTCTGGAAATGACATAAAGGAAAAGGTTAGAATTTTAAAAGTTTGGTTAATGTCTGAAAAAGGCCTGGTATAAACCGAATAAACTATTATATCGATGTAAGCGTGAAAATATTTAATAACCACTAACTCTAACACAGGATAAACTAATATTTCCAATATAAACTTGGCTTATACTTCAAATTTAAACAAACATATTTATTTCAAACTTAATAATGACACACCAATATAAGTACTTTTAACTTGCGTCCAACGAAAAACCTATGTTTAGCTTAAATGTGACGGGATCAATATCAGTGTTCGTTTAATTAAGCGTGAGATGCGGACAGAAGTACGAAGCAAAACGTAATCGTAACGGGTAACAAATTCGGGGCATATCGAAGGACGGGCAAAACTGATTATATACTTTTGGAGAAATATAAAGACAAATCAAGAGAGACGCAGCGACTCTGACGCGCTAACATGTCCCACCACGGACCGGCACTGAGCCTTTCCAACCAATCACTTCTATGCCCCACTTCCAAATATCATATGAAAATCACCCTCCAAAATAGGTTTGATGTATTCAAAATCTTCAAGATTTATTGCCTTCTGTTGAAATGAAAAAAAGTAAATCTGAACAAATAATTAAAAAAAAAAATTGTTCGCTGATCGATATGCTTCACTGTTTTCGTTCGTTTTCTCTTCATTCTGTTTTTCGATTCCTATTCTCAGCTTATTATGTCACTTTTTATGGACGTAGGCTTTCAGCCAAGTTACAAGGAATATTCGTTGTACGATTGAAAATACAATTATAATAAACATTGTGTTATATTTCTAAAAATGTATTTCTAAAATACATATCATGCATTCAACTGTCCATTTAATATATATATATATATATATATATACATATATATATATATATATACATTATATATACATACATATATATATATATATATATATATATATATATATATACATTATATATATATATATATATATATATATATATATATATATATATATATATAAACTCATCGACTCTGGTGAGAAGGAAAACATTTCATCGAAACTCCGCGAATGAAAGACTTCCATCTCTATTTGTGTTTTCTTTTCAGAGTAAAAAATGTGATTTTTCCCCGTACTAGATTGTTTCTCAACATATTTTTTAAACATATATATATATATATATATATATATATATATATATATATATATATATATTACAAAGAAGATACCACTTATCAAGGTCCAGAGGCCACTCGTGGATAAGGGTTAATATGTGTACAGTGGTCAATGGGACACTGTCGTAGTAATTTTTAGTAGTAAAAATCTGGGTAAATTGAATTACTTTTTTACGTTGGACTTTAAGACAACCATATTATAGGCAGCTGGAAAGCAGGCAAATGAAAGAGAGTTCCACAGGTGTGCGGGTCTAACATTGTTCATGGAATCCACGTTTAGGTTTAGGCAAAGATAAAGAGGGGGAAAACTTATTGATAATGTTTATAGAAAGACGAGTGTTTCTCGTGATAGTTTGTCGATGAGACACCATAGATTGGAGCCCAGACGAGCACTTGCAATGATTATAATGATAAAGCAGAGAAAGGCTCGCAACTTCTGTGAGAAAGAGGTTGAGGTAAAGAGAATATATTTTCTCCAAATCCCCTTGCCTTAATGGAGAATAAAACTTGCTGCTCTGGTTTCAAATGATCTGAAATAACAGCAAGGGGAGACTTAATTTTAACTATTTCTCATATGTTATATCTCCCCTCGTTTAGAATTAGGGTACGATTACGAATATCTCCAGTATCAAATAATTCTTATACACTGTGAAATGTACGTTAAGTATGAAAACCAAAGACGGAAGATATTACATATGAGAAATATTTGGAATCAAGTCTCTCCTTGCTGTTATTTCAGATCACTTAAAATCAAAGCAGCAGGTTTTTGCTCCCCTTCATAAAGGTCAGAGGCTTTTCAGAAATATCAGATATTTTGTAATTCATATGCAAAACTAGGAAAACAAATAAACTTTATTGAAACATTTCTATGGCTGTAAAAAATGAAAAATGATAGATGATCCTATCAATGTGAGACGTTAAGGGCCAATATCATATAACCCAGTCCACAATTCCGTAAAGTAGACAAGAGAGGAAAATGAATGTATAAAAACTATATCATATATTAATATATATATATATATATATGTATGTGCCCGCTGCCTGCTGTCCACATACGTGTGTGAGAGCGTGCAGCTATATATATGTCGATGTATGTGCTCACGAGTATTAGTATCTGTATGTGCGCATGTGCTTTCATGTATGTGTGGGGGTGCAAGTATGTCTGAATCAATATGCGCATGTAGGCCAGTGTATACGGCCCTTTCGGGGTATGGGTGTCAATGTGTGTATGTATCTGTGTATGAGCGCATCCATGCTTACACACACGTACTCAATTTATGCATGCGCGCATATGTGCTTGTTTTTGCACGCCAGGGCGGAGATGTATGTGTACATGTGAACGTTTCTTTAAGTATATATGTGTATACGTGCGCACCCTCTCCAAGCATTTAACAACAAAAAAAACCGAATAAATAAACCGTATCATAGACCCCCGCCTCCGAACCTAAGCGAACACCCAACAGGTCAAGACATACTTATCAAGAAATCACCTCACCAACGAGACGCCAAAAACTTAAACATTAAGACTCGAATTTTAAAATACCCCCCTTCCCCTCCATGTATCCCTATGCCCTCAGCCACAACAGAAATGAACTTCCCAAACCCTCCCCCACAACCACCTAAGGTCCTTAAACTCCAAAACTAAAACATTACCGAATTACCAAGCACACCCTCCCACCTTTCCTCCTTGTTCCCTTCCTCTTTTTTCCGCTCTTCTCGCATCCCTTCCCTGACATCATTCACTCCTTCATCCCATATTAAAGAACATTTCTCTAAAAGTCTGAGGAAGCTACAGACGGCCAAAAAAACGGCCGGGTAGCTGAAACAATAATGTAACTCAACAGACAAATACGGCAATAAAAAATAAAACGCAAAACGTATATATATATATATATATATATATATATATATATATATATATATATATATATAATATAACATATATATTTAGTATTTTATTCAACAGGATTGACATTTATTAAGGGGTAGTGGGTAAGACGGACTATTCATGCCATGGTATTTCGAAGCCTTTGAGAAGAGTGCAGAAGGTGCTAAGTAACATGATACGGATGCGATGTCTAGCGATAGTATAATTAAGAGTGGAGTAGGATATTGGGCCTGTTTCATAGAGTTGCAATGAATTTATGTGATATTGGAGAAGTGTAGTTCGCATTATGTAATGGATGTATGCATATAGCAGATTTGTAATAGTAGCTGTAATGTATGTGGATATAGTATGTAGTAGTTTGGTTGAAAGAATTTGCTCAATTAACGTAATATGTATGTGTTGTAGGTGTGTGAGGGGGTTACATAAAATGGGTGATTTTATGCTATGTTTGTATGTTAAGACGGGGAGTTTGAAGGAAAATTTATCAGATACGGAGTTATTTGTAATGGATATCAGTGGTTAGGAAGGTTGCTTGTATTGTTAAAGGAAATCAGATCAGTATTCCTAGCATTAAATGTTAACATCCCTTAACGGCCCCATTAAACTACGGTCTGTAGGTCATTCTCTGAGGATTCCGTGATTGTTTTGGATTGTGTACATCTATTCATCCGTCATGTATGTTATAGATCTTTTTATCATCAGCGACACAATATTATCGGGAGGTCATTGATGAATATCGGAAATAAATGTGGTCCACTGGTCGACCCTTGAGTATTTTCGCATTAATGTTATACTGCTTTCATGAAGTCGATCAATGACAATCTGGATAATCTTATTGTCTAAGAAGAATCTAATCATATTTAGTATTCGTCCAGTTATACCATATGGTTTTATTTTCTACTTGTTTTATCTCAGAGTAAATAATTTATTATTATTATTATTATTAGTAGTAGTAGTAGTAGTAGTAGTAGTATTATTATTATTATTATTATTATTATTGTTATTGTTATTATTATTGTTATTATTATTGTTATTATTATTGTTATTATTATTATTATTATTATTATTGTTATTGTTATTGTTATTGTTATTATTATTATTATTATTATAATAATAATAATAATAATAATAATAAGAAGAAGAAGAAGAAGAAGAAGAAGAAGAAGAAGAAGAAGAAGAAAAACGTCTGCATTTCACTGCTATGGGTTTACAGATTTCAATTAGGTTTTCGAAAAGTGATGGGTACTGGATTTTTGCTGTCAGCAATCCACAAATGTTTAATGCGGGCATTGAACCGCAAAACGGAATTTCAATCTGCGAGTGTTGTTGCAAAAAATCGTATTATTTCACAAGAAAGGTTTTTCATTACGAATAATTTAGTGGCTTTATAGGAGACGTCATGAAATGGTAAGTCGACTAAACAGTAACAACGTTCTTGTGCAGAGGATGATGCGTTTGCTGTTTTTACTTTTCGTGAGCGGGGACGAAATACAATTCGTTGGGTTTTACCAAGTTTTCTTTGATACGATTTTCTGGGCTGCCAGTATCGAGCAAGACATCTTCAGATTTCCCGTTAATTTTTACTTTTACAACAGATTTTTGAAAGGCAGTCATGAGTGACGGCTAAAGTTGCAGATGTATTTTCACGAGTGACTTGTATCAGATTTTAGAAGATTTGCATTCCTATAAAAAATGGTCAAGTTTTCCACATTTAAGACAAGAGGTATTTTTTGCAGTGCATGAAACTCGTAGATGTTTATATAAGCCACAAAAACAGCACGTGTCCTTTTTTAAAGCGGCAGTGGCCGACTGTTCTTGAAATTTGGACTGTCGTATGAGGGGGGTAGTAGAAACAGATGCGTTTAGTGCAGCGCACACAGTGCCTAACTGTAAGTAAGAACTAGATTGTTGTATAGCACATTAGCCTCCCTTAATGCCAGAGTTTGTCAAAGGCCTTGGATATATCGAGGACTAGAACCCTGACTTTATCAGTAATATCCAGTTTATAGTATTGCGTTCAGAGATGACTGTTAAAATATGTACAGTATCGGATTTGCATTCCTATAAAAATGGACAAGTTTTCCACATTTATGACAATGAGTATTTTGGGGATTTTATCTGGTGAATAGATTCTGGACCATGCGGTAGTTTCTGGTGGGGCCTCTCGATGCCATACGAGTAAGTAATTGTTACGGATTTACCTTATCATGCGCTACAAAACAAAAGCCTGTCTTTTTCTCTCTCTTGCTTTCCTTCTCTGTCCTGTTCTAACCAAATCTGTCGACCTGTTCCGCAAATCTAAAATCCTCAACATGAAATATATCCAGAATAAAAACACGAATAAACCTAGAACCGCTCCTCCAACGTAGACCCCTACAACAATATCTCCTTCTTCAACATAAGAGGTCTACGTTCCAACCTTCCAGAGGCTGAACCCCAATTAGAGGAGATGAAACCGAACATATTATTCCTAAGCGAAAGTGGCATAGGGCTGGCCACTTCCCTAGACGAGTTCATAATTAAAGGATACTCTAACTTAATATCTAAATCTGACCCCCAAGATCTCCATGGGCAAGGTATATGTGCCTACATTAAAGATGGTTTTCCGTGTAGTAGGTATATCTCCAGTGAATACCCTAATTTACTTTATAGGTGCTTCCGCGTTGCACTTGCTTGCACCACTGAATTTTTATATGCCCTCTATCGCCCCCACAACAGCGGGGTTACTATCTTTAAGAGCGTATCTGAGAAAATTGACCACATCCTGTCTGCTCATCCTTCGGCTAACATCCACATTTGTGGTGACTTCAATGTCCACAATGTGGAATGGCTGACCCACTCGAACAAGACAGATGTCATGTTTTCGCCATTGCCTATGACCTCACCCAGATTGTTTACGAATCCACCCGTTTGCCCGATACTTCCGGTGAGTACGCTAGCCTTCTAGAAATTTGTCTGACAACTTCCCCATAGCTATGTTCATTTTCCGTTCTGTCTCCTCTTGGATCTTCCGACAACTCGGTTGTATCAGTTAAAATAAAAACGAAATAAATTAACTCATCATACGTACCTCTCCGCCGTACTGTATATCGATACTCTGTGGCTGACTGGAATAGGTTCCGTACATTTATATCTGATCTACATCTGCATTCCATGTTTAAGACGGCCGTGTCATCCATAGTATCAGATCTGACACAATGGTTAATTGTAGGTATAGACCGATTAATACCACGCAAAAAACTCCAACAAAAACCATGACATAAATCTCCCCAGAATGTGCTGCTGCCATCGCGCACAGAAATCACTTTTTCCATAGCTACCAACGTAATAGATGCAGTGTGACTAAAGCTGCTTTCAGGATGCCAGAAACCACTGTAAAACAGTAATGAAAAATGCAAGAGAGCTATATGCTCAGGCAGTTTAATCAAAAGTAGCTGAGCAGCGGCTTGGTTCCCGCCAGTTTTAGCAAATAGCAAACAGAATCCTGAAGAGAAGCTTGTGTTCTATCCCAACCATCATCAATGGGGCAGAGGTAATCTCGTCAGCATCAAACAAGGCCAAACTATTTGCCAAGAACTTCATAGCTAATTCTACTCTATGCGACGAAGGTCATCAACTCCCCGTATTTACTACAATAACAGAAAACACGCTATGCAACATATAAATATATGTGAGTGAGGTCGCCAAGCCAATCAAGAACCTTGATTCCAGTAAAGCAACTGGCCCTGGCGGCATTCCAATTATAGTGCTTAAAAAGCTTCAGCCAGAACTTGCCTCCATACTTACATAACTGTTTAACCGTTGCCTTAAGGAGAGGTGCTTCCCAACACCGTGGAAAAACTCGTCAGTATTCCCTGTATTTAAGAATTCTGGTGATAAGTCATCTCCCTCTCAGTACAGACCAATAAGTCTCCTGTGTGTCATGAGTAAGTTGCTGGAATCCATATTAAATTTAGAAGTAGTCAACAACCTCAGCAGAAATAACCTTCTTAGTGACATACAATATGGTTTCCGTTCTGCCATATCTACAGCAGAAATGCTAACGGTTATATCTCATAGGATTAGTGAATCTCTAAACAAAAGGCTACGTTTTAGTGCAATTGCTTTTTACATATCAAAGGCCTTCGATAAGTTATAGCATCTGGGCCTACTTCACAAGATTTTCAGCTACGGTATAACTGGAAATGTTTCTCAATCATTAAATCTTTTCTCTCTGATAGGCTCATAAGAGTAGTTGTTGATGGGCAGAAATCAGAGGCCCTCCGTATTAATGCAGGAGTCCCTCAAGGGTCAATCCTGGGCCCAACTCTCTTCCTGATCTACATCGATGATCCCCCAAAACACATCATTCTGTGACCATCTATGGCAACACATCAAAGGCCGTAAATGACAAAGTTCTCTCTGATTCTCTCTCCTCTGATCTCGAGCTCATGGTACAGTGGGGAAGCGGTGGCTGGTTACTTTTAATGACTCTAAAACCAAGCTTTTTATCTTTACATCATCAACGCTCTGATCCCCATCTGGCATCAATTGAAATGGATGGCTCTCGTCTAGGGGAAGCTCTATGTTTTGATAAGCTTCTGGGATTGACCTTTGTTCCTGATCTGAAATGGAACACGTACATCAAGTCAGTTGCCAAGGTTGCTGGAAAAATTGTAGGATCCTTCTACCGCTCCAGAAGATATCTCACTGCTGATGCAATTCTCTATCTATATAAAAGGCAACTACGTCTAAGGATGGAGTACTTCTGCAATATGTAGGCAGAAGCTGCTAAAAACAGCCTATCCTGCATTGACAGAGTACAAAATAGACTTCGTAGCTTAGTGAGGGACGCCCTTTTCTCTTCCCTGCGACCTCTCTCCCACAGGAGAGACGTTGCGAGCCTGTCTTTGTTTTATCGTTATTTCCATGGCAAGTGGTCGTCTGAGCTCCAATACCTGGTCCTCCCTTGCCAATCTTTCACGATAAACACCCGTCTATCTGAGTCCACTGTGAAAAATTTTCTCCACTCCTTATCTGTGCCAAAACTATAACTTAGATTCCATGAGCAAAGATGTCTTCAAGTACAACATAAACAAATTACTGATAAACCACCTGTTTATCAAGACTACCTTGTAAAAAAAATAAAACCTCACTCAACATGTTGAAAACTTAGTGTTAAATTAGACAAATAAAAGAAAATAACATTAACACGTTTATATTGTACAAAGACATTTATTTCCTTCCTCCCCCGTTATTCTGCCCTCGTTACGGCTGTAATTTCTTTAACGCGACTATCATCTCAAACGTACTCTCGAACGTAATCAACATTTATAACGTTATCGTCATCTCAAACAGGCTCTCTCCTATATATATTGTCCCCTTTTCCTTATCGTGACGTTATTTTGTTCAAAGCTCGCCATTAGTATATAGCCGCCTGTGTATGTTTCCGTTAAATGTATTATTATTTTGAATTCGAATTGAAAACAGCTCTCATGCATCATGGGAAATGAATACTATTGCTGTACGAGCAATTGAAAATAAAATAAAAATAGTGCTCACATTAGCTGAATTGCAAACACTTAGAATTTGTCAGAAAATCTAACATATGGATGCTTCTTACTGAAAACTATTAATTTGTTCAATTGCAAAAAAAACTCTTAGACATTTTTCTCTTTCGCCCGCACCTTCTTCTCCCCTTTCCCTCTCTTCTTCTTCTTCTTCTTCTTCTTCTTCTTCTTCTTCTTCTTCTTCTTCTTCTCTCTCTCTCTCTCTAATTCTCTCTCTCTTTCTTACTTTCTCTCTTTCTCTCTGTTTAGGTTATTAAGATTTACACAGTTTGCAAACGTTTAAAGGCTAAACTGGACAAATATTTGTGAAAAAAAGCAAGGTCTCAGAAGGTCGACTTTTAAAAATCAATTATCTCCTTTTTGCAAACAAATTAAGGTTACGTGATTAATTTATTCTTTGTTGGGGGTATTGGAAATTAGTGGATTCAGAATTCACTTTAAGATTCCTCAAGTATTCGTTTTTTTTTATATTTTAAATCTGATTATTGACTAATTAGGACTTGCCAGGTGTTAAAAACGCAATTTATTTTGATTAGGGATACTTGTTGTCATTTATTGGTAAAGATATTTTTAACAAGACTTGATGGAAGGCAAAATAATTACTTTGCTTAATTTTATTTTCGACTGCTTTCTCCTACTTCATTCTCCCTTTTAATGTCACTGTTTAGAATCTAAATTCGTCTGTTTCATTTAGTTTTCTTTTGACTTTCATTTAGACTTGTCTTTCATTTACTTTGCTTGTTTGTATAACCCTATTATTTATGTTATGTCAAAATGAGTTTCTTTGTTTTAATTTATTGCACTTTAAAACCATCTGATTTTTCTCTGCTTCCTTCTTCATTTATTTATCGCATCATTTACTTTTTATTGTTTGTCTTTTTCTCTTTATCTTCATCATTTTTTGGCTTACTTTCTCCTTTTACTTAATATATATTCTCTAGTGCCTCTTTCTATTTGAAACTATAATCTTTTTATTATGGTTTATCTGATGGTAATTTTAACATTCGTTTTGTTTCATTGTATTTTGTTTTAACTCTTATTTTTCCGTTCAAATTTAATACGATTTTCTTCCCTTTCCTTTTATTTCCTTACTGAATTTTATTACTGTGACGTTTATCTTTCAATTATGTATTTTCGGATTTCCCTCCTTTATTTTGTATTTTTCTCATTTATTTCATATTGTTTTGCTATTCCCATGTACCAGTTTTGCTCGTTATTGTTCTCTTCACATCTCATATTTTTTAATGTTTTTCGTCTTTCTATAAATTTTCTTTCTATTTATGCTTTTTGCACTTTTTCAATTTCTAAAACCAATGTCCTTTTGTTTATTTACATTTCACACTGTTTTATCTATTAATTCAACCATCGTTTTTACTTCCTTGATCCTTTTTATGCTTTTCCTTGTTCGATCGCTATCATATTTCCTGCACTATTCCTCACTATTGTATGCTTTTTTTAATCATATCTCCATTTTTTAGCTGAGCTTTATATACTTACAAATCATGTTCGTTTGTCGTTTCCTTTTATCATTCTTATTTCTCTACTTCTTACTACACCATGTGACTTCATTTCCTCCTAATCATTGTTTTCCCTTTCTCTGATTTAATCTACCTTTCTAATAGGCTAAAGGAGGATAAGATTTAATTAGTGTACGGTAGTAAATGTGACTATATCTTGGTAATCGTTAGTAGTTGACATTTGGTAAATTAGATTACTCAAGAGGACGACTAATGAAGAACTTGTTTATGTTTGACTTAAGACGACCATATTGTAGTCAGCTGGAGATGTAAACGAAACAATGTTCAATGGCGTGCAGTTTTAAGAAAGAAGATTTGTCCATGGAATATACGTTTAGGTTTGAGCACAGATAAAGTGTAGGGAAATTATTGATAGCGGTTTCAGCTAGACGACTGTTTTTCGTGAGAGTTTGGCAAGGGGCATTAATTGGAGCTCAGAATGGACCTTGCCATGAGAATAAGGATAGAGGAGACACAGGCTGCACGAAAGATAAAAGAGCATCTCCTACTCGGCTACGAAGTGCATTTTGAACTTTGTTAATGCAGGATAGGTAGTTCGAACAATAAAAATTTACCTTTATATGAAACTATAAAAACAGGTTGTACCGTTAAAACCCTCTCTGTTCACTACAAGATCCATTAGCAACTTAATGTACTTGTTATAGTGGCAACGTCGAAAAATTATATAATTTGAGACGTAATCACTTTACCTGAAAAAGCTAAGAACCTTATAGAAGATGACAGGGTAGGACAAAACGATGCCGAGAGAAAGGTTCTACGTTAACAAAATAACTGCATGCAAGTGCGAAAACGACAAAAACAAATGCTGGAAGAGTGTATTGTTAAACGACTTCCTGTTTTTACAAAAAAAAAAAAATGTTGAAGAGCTACAAAAACATGAGTAGCACCATTACATGAACCGCGTGGCTTGCTTAAGAATATATATTTCTACATAGTCACTACCATCTAAATGCGCATTTTAAAACTTTTTTAATACCCCAGTTGTAAAATCCGAAGTACGTTTTTCATTTACATCTCTGTCGCCACTCTGTAATCAACGAACGCATCTCCTTATTATACTGACATTAACTGTAATAAATGTAAATGTTCAACAGGAGCAGGTGAATATTGATCCGTTCAATTTTTCAGCATGGAAGAATATCAATGACACATCTCTTATTCTTAGGCACGTTAATGAACGAGGTTGCTTTCCAAGAGTCTCACACCATCAATATCTGTAACAGAAACATGAAACTTTCAGGTCATAAATACATCAGTTAAGCCATCATAACAATGTAACTTTTAATCCATTTGATCCATTCTGGTGGAATACAGTATAAGATGCATTAATTTTAGAACATCTTTCGTACTTAAACGCGAATGCAGTTAGATTACTACCGTACTATTTACATCAAAACCAATCTTAATTTATCCTATTGATGATAAGAAGGAGCCTTTACTGTCTCTCTCTGGCCATCAATACAGATGATTTAAATGGTTAATCGTAGGTATAGATCGGTTCATACCATTTAAAACATTCCAGAAAACAAAACTAACAGATAGCCGTGGTTCTCTCCAGATGGTGCTTCTACCATTATGCGCAGAAATCACTTTTTCTATTTCTTCCGACGTAATAGATGTACTGACACTAAAGCCGCTTTCATAACTGCCATCATTTATTGTAAAAAGTAATAAGAGTTATATGCTCAGTCTGTTGAATCCAAAGTAGCCTCGCAGCAGCTTAGTTTCTACCAGTTTTGGCAAATAACAAGCAGGGACCTGAACAGAAGTGTGTGCTTTATCCCAACCATCATCAATTTACCTGGGCTAATCTCGTCAGCATTGCACAAAGCAAAACTCTTTGCTCAGAAATTTTCAGTTAAATCTACTCTATACGATCATAGCCACCAGCCCCTGTATTTTCTCCTGAATCTTGCGGCATACAAATGTCTGTGCGTGATGTTACAAAGCTACTGAAAACCCCTGTTGACAAGCTTCTGGGCTTGACCATTACTCCTGATCTTAAATGGAACACGTATATCAAATCTGTTGCCAAGGCCGCTGGAAAAATGGTGGGATCTTTCTATCGATCCAGTAGATATCTCACTGCTGATGCTATTCTCTATCTATATAAGAGCCAGGTACGTCCAAGGATGGAATACTGTTGCCACATCTGGGCAGGAGCTGCTAGAAAGAACTTGTCCTGCCTTGATAGAGTTCAAAATAGACTTCGTAGCCTCGTAGGAGATGTCCTTTTCTCCTCCTTGCAACCTCTATCTCACAGAAGAGATGTTGCGAGTTTGTCTCTGATGTATCGTTATTTTCATGGAAAGTGTTCAACTGAGCTTCAATCTATGGTCCCCCCTCGCCAAACTTTCACAAGAAACACTCGTCTAGCTGTAAACACTATCAATAATTTCCCCCACTCTTTATCTGTGCCTAAACCTAAACGTAGATTCCATGAACAAAGCTTCTTTCTTAGAACTGCACGCCTGTGGAATTGTCTTCCGTTTTCCTGCTTTCCGGCTGACTACAATATGGTTTTGTTCAAGTCTAAAGTAAATAAGTTCTTGATGAGCCGTTCCATATAAGTTATTAAATTTACCAAATTTTCATTACTAATGATTACTATATTGACCAACTTCTACTATACACTCTTTAACCCTTATCCTTGAGTGGCCTCTGGGCCTTGATAATGTGGTGATGCCTTTGTAAAAAAAAAAAAAAAATTCCAGTTTAGTAAATTGCACTGACGTCATTCCAGTTATAGTGCTGAAAACGTTTCAACCAGAACTAGCTCCAATACTTACAAAGTTATTTAAGTGTTGTCTTAAAGAGAATTGTTTCCCAACACCCTGGAAAACGAAGTTAGGTGATCGGTCATCTCTCTCTCAGTACAGATCAATGTATTCTTTGCATCATGAGTAAGTCGCTGAAATCTGTGTTAACACAGAGAAGTAGTCAACCAGTTTAGCAAAAATAACTTTCTTAGTGACAGGAAATATGGTTTCCGTTCTGCTAGATCTACAGCGCATATACTAACGGTTCTATCATAGGATCAGCGAATCTCTCAATAGGAGCTTTCTTTCTAAAGCAATTGCTCTTGACATATCAACTGCTCTTGATGGGGTATGGCATAAAGGTCTACTTCACAAGATCTCCAGTTACTGCATAACTGGAATTGTCTTTTCAGTTATTAAACTATTTCTCTCTGATAGTGAGCGTAAGGGTTGCTGGACAGAGCTCACAGTATTAATACTGGGGTCTTTCATTGATCTTTCCTATGCACATGTCCTTTCGTGATCTACGTAAATGATCTCCCAAATAACATACTAAGGTAATTCTACCATATATGGCAACACTTTAAAGGCCGTAAATGACCAAGTTCTCTCTGATTCTCTCTCATTTGATATTGAGCAGGTACTGCAATGGAGAAAAAGGTGGAGGGTATATTTTAATGCAAAACCAAACTTCTATCTTTGCATCATCAACGCTTTGTCCCCGTCTGCCACCAATTGAAATGAATGGCTCTCGTCTTTGAGAAGCTCCATATTTTGACAACATTCGTGGTTTGGCTTTTACTTTTGATCTGAAATGGAACACGTACATTAAATCCGTTGTCAATGTTTCTAGAAAAATATTGCGATCTTTCTATTTGTCAAGTAGATATTTAACTGCTGATGCAATTCTCTATCTGACCAAGTACGTCAGAAGATGAAGTACTGTTGCCACATCTAGGTCGGAACTGCTAGAAAGACATTATCCTGCTTTGGCAGATTTTTAAATAGACTTCATCGTCTAATGGGGGCGCCCTTTTCTCTTCCCTGCAACCTGTTTTCCACAGAAGAGTCGTTGCAATCCAATCTCTCAACTCTCTTGCTTTATCGTTATTTTCATAGCAAGTGTTTGTCTCAGCTCCAGTCTATAAACCCCTCGCCATACTTTAACAAAAAACACTCGTCTTATTGAAACCATTATCCATGATCTCTCCCACGCTTTACCTGTGTTTAAACCTAAATTTTCTAGGAAAAAGGCTTCTTTCTTAGAACAGCACGCATCTTGACATCTCTTTCATTCCCTTGCTTTCCAGCTGAATAAATATGGTTGTCTTCAAGTCCAATGTAAACAACTTCTTGATAATTCATCCCTTTAGTAACCCAATTTACTAAATGCCCACTAATAACGATTACTACATCATTCCATTGACTACTGTACACTTATTAACCCTTATCCTCGAGTAGCCCAATAGCCTTATTAAGTAGTGAAGCCTTTTTGTAAAATACAACTGCTGATACTTGAGAGATATCACAGATTATTACAAAGGAAATCTCCGATGTAATGCAGGCAATTCTCTCACAGGTCAAGACAAATACAGCCTGTGTTCTGACGATATGCATGTGGCCCCATTTCCAATTCTCTTACTTACGATGGAGCGCTGTTTGAAGGACTTTTTCAATATCTCAGGAAGGGTATAGGTAGTTCCGATTAACTGCAGAATAGTCATCACGCCGAATACTTTAGAATTAGAAGCGTGTCAACTGTAGTAGAAACTATTCTCAAGCAAGTGATAATGAACCAGATGTTGTCCTAATGCTATTTCTGCATCACAGCGTAGATTTTAACTAATTAGCTCCTAATGAAGATGCTAAAAAGATAATAGACAAAGGCGATTGTGCCAATATATTCTTTCGTAACAAATCAACATAATAAAACAACATTGATCCTTATTTGAATATCTCCAAATTTTAGTGAACAACGCAGAAAATACTACATTCAGAAACTAATTAACAGACGGTTATAAATACTTTAAGCAACCTATAGTACTAACGTGGGGAGGCGTTTGGCTTTTTCGCGTTGTAAAATATGCTTAAATATAATATTTTACTTTGTCCATATTTTGTATATATTATTATAAAGTCGTGATTTTAAAAGTAAAAACTATTATTTAGTTGCCATCAAATAGAACCAGAACCGAAAACAAAGCTGTTGCATTGAAAGCTTGTGACATAATTATTGTACCAACGTGACACGCATATGAACTGATTATAAATAATTGTACAAAATGTATAACGGTTTTCTTCGATTTTGGTCCCTTTTTGTTCATTAAAACTATTTTAACGGGTTAAAGACCCACAAAAGTATGGTCTAGAAAAAATGCAATCATTTGAGCTACCTGGCGCCGCTCTGTGACTTTTAGTTTCGGCAGAGATAGAGTTGTAAATTATGGAGGCAGACAGGCAGACAGACAGACAGACATAGTGCCTTTTATATATTATACTAATATAGCGATCACAAATTTTTTTTTTGAATATATTTATTGTCTTACACTAACACAATTTCTTCTGGAAGGCGATTTCTTGCTACCCCTCCTGCATGATATATGATAAAGATTTCACCGGAAACTATCATCGGTTGGCGTTTAACGGTCATGCGCACAGCGTTCCAAGTTATTTTTGTTTTTGTTTTTTAGATTCTCTTTTGTAATCTGATGTTGTCACCCTGCTATGAAAAACATGGACATTTCCACGATTCGACGCGTTACATAGAGTGCCTCACCTTCCCAAATCGTCGGCTCCTTATTGCTTAACTTCGTTGATCTGGCGAGACTTCTGTGTCAACGTGATTGTGTCGTCTAAAGTTTGGTACCTGGGGGTCACGTTTTATTTATTGGGGGAGATGCCCTCCCGAATAAACCCGCCTTGCGGATAGGCGACAAGGCGGTACTCCACGTAATTGTGTACCGGCCAAGCACATGTCTCTTGCAGCGAATGGTGATATCTGTGTGCGACACGAAGTTGCGCTTCGTGGATCACATAACACATTTAGTAGCTGAGTCTTGTACTTGAAACGACATTCACCCTGGAGGGGTTGAGTCGGCTTCATGAAGATGCACATCTCGTACCACTGCGGCCCAAGCCCGGCGATAGGAGGCAAGATCCCGTGTGAGCAATAGCCAGTCACGTCTCCAAGGAGACAGGCCATAGATGAGCGGGCCCAAAATAAGCTCAGCGTCGGCTTTGATAGTCCCGAGCCGCGTTCTTAGCTGGCCACCGACACGTTTTTTCCAGCTGGGTAGAGGACGTGGGGAGAGCCTCGTGGATAAAGACCCCAGCATCACAGCGAGAGGCATGGCCGAACCAACGAAGGCGTCGGGCCCGCAGTAGGTCAGTAATTGCCTGGAGATTGCAGCGACGCCGGACTTCTTTGTTGGCGACGAAATCCAAGGGACGGACATGTAGAATGCGGCGGAGATTGTAGTGGTCGAAAACTTCTACGCGTCGCAGATCCGCTTTCCGTATGGGCCAGGTCTCACATCCATACAAAAGTATTGAGCGGACGAGGGCCTGGTAGATTCGTATTTTTGTCCTCAGACGTATTTCAGGCCGTGACCAAAATCGCCTTTGGAGTCGACAAAAGGCAGCTCGTGCGGCATTAATGCGCGCTTCAATCTCATTCATGCCTTGACCGGTACCAATGAACGTGCAGCCCAGGTATTTGAAGCTATCCGTCTCCTCGAGGTAGCTGAGTCTGGCTTAATCCTAATGAGCTAAAAACATGCGTAATTAATCCAGGAAACTGGCCTTTCTCCAAGGCTGACTTGGTCCTTACACAGAAATCGAACATATGATTGTAAGTACTGAACTATTGACCGATGTTCCTAATGAACGTCCCTATTCCTTAATTCCCTACGCCTTATATTGAGAAATAAAGTGTATCTTTTTTTATAATCAAGGAATATTTGCTTAGATAAAAACTCAGAATTACCTAGATAGTAAGAAATTAAATGTTGCTTCAGTATCCTAAATAACCATAAAAACACAACGGACTTACATTTAAATCATAGAAAATCTATAGTTAATAAAAGAAAAAATCATAAAAGTAAAACAAAATAGGTTTACGTTGAGACGAAAATGTTTAAAATTGCATTAGAATAAAATGATAATTAAAAATAAATAAAAGAGCAAAAACTCTAAGACGAATTATTTTCTAGGAATAAGTAAAACCTCCAGACAAATCATTTAATAATATAATTAATTCACTTTACTAGTCGATTTCATTTTTTTACATAAAGTTTTATTTTGCGAATATCTTATCCGCAGGTGTGTTTCAGCAGAAAACAAAAATAACATTCATTCGAAGATAACTTCAAATGGAAATTTAATATCATTAAATACGTATTTGTTGTTTGTCGCAAGATTACAAGCGATACACCTTAAATCTACGTCTTTTACTTGCCAACACTTATTTAGAACATTAAAATTCCAACTAGTCAGATAAAAAGAAAGACAACAGATAGACACATGCATAATATATACGTGCACACATAAGTACAGTTATTAGGTTGGTGTCGCTTTTTGATTTGACCATCAATAAATGACATTATTTTTGCATCAATCGTATAGATATGTACACATATATATATATATATATATATATATATATATATATATATATACATATATATATATATACATATATATATGTATATATATATGCCTTAGTACGGGGTAGAACGATGAAATTGTCTCCCTAGAAAAGATGACAAGATTTCATTTGCGTTTGATGAAAACCGTTTTTTTTTTCATTATCGCAGGCTATTTATTTTTACCTTATTGTGTAAAAGGTCTATAGAGCGATAGGAGTATTCTATCATGTCTCTAAGTTATGACAACACAACCATGTGCAGCACTTTCAAAAATCCATTGCTCGATTGCCATGAATACCAGGAACATGGCCAAGGTGATGAAAACAAAGTGTTCGGCCACAGCCATGGTCTTTAGTGTGGTTTCAAGTAAGGACCACATCGTGCCACCTCACAGTTTCGAAGTCGGCTTGAAGGTCAACATCAAAGTGTACCTGGATGTGCTGAAGAGTGTGGTGATCCCCTAGTGCAATTAGGTGGTCATTGGCAGATCCTGAGTGTGACAGCAGGACTCGACGCCGGCCATATGTCAAAGGAGAAAAAAATATGCATTCATATAATAAACTGATCAATTAACGAAAATTAAATTAATGATTAATCATCCCTAACTCAACGTTTAACTTTCGTCAAGCACCCATATATTTTGTATCTCAGATAGAGTTGAAGCGTTAGTAATAGTAGACTTTCAAAGACGCTTCTTGGTATATATATATATATATATATATATATATATATATATATATATATATATATATATATATATAGTAATGGCAACTAGACGAAAGAGAAGCGTCCGCATTTAATCGTAATGCAGAAATGCCATACTAACACGTATGGAATTCGTGTTTCCGATTATTTTTTATGTACACACGTTTATTTGATGGTGACAGCTTTCAAATCTGATTCTTCATAATCTCTACTCATGGAACCTATAAAATTAGTAATCAGTGTTAAAGAGGTCTGTTTAAAATTCATGTATATGCCATTGTTAATAATATTTGTGCATTAAAATGTTGAAATTAAGCAATTACAAATGTTTCTTAAATCATAAAACATTATATTGTGTTGCGCGACAAAATATAAACAGTTAATAATATAAGAAAATATAAACTCTTATATTCACTAAAGTCTGAAGTAATTGTCTTAAACGATGGCAAATTATTATCTCGAAACGGAATTTAATTTGCTTTTCGTAAAAACAAAATATTGTCACATGTGTTTTCATTTTATCTCTAAAGAAATGATTTTTGTATAGATGTAAGAGTATCTTGTGTAGGAGACGGTGAGACTCGTCGTGGGCGACGAAGCGTTTCACTGAAGAACCACAGCAACACACAGCAAACCAACAAACAATCACAGCCACGGCGCGAAGGCAACTTACAAAGCTCAGCTGACTGCACGAATAGACACGGAACCCAACGGTCACTGTACTGATCGCCACGAACGTCAGAACCCGACTGACTCGCACCTCCAATGGACCGATTTTTATTACTCAAGATGGCCTAGCTAATTTGCATCCCCGCGATATCTCGCGCGATCCTGCGAGATTCCGTCTCTAATAAAAGCAGGCAGGCGCCATCTTGAAACTCTTTCTTCCGCTGCCCCGACCACAGGATCAGCCACCACCCCACACGCCAGGCACACACGGACCCTCTTGCGCCGAGGGCTACGGTTAGTCTCACACTCCCCCCTGGTCTCCAGATCACATACGTGACACGGCGGACGTGGCCGTTTGATTCGAGCACTCCTGCGGAGGGGTATTGCCGGGACTTCCTCATCGGAGCTCTCAGAAGTGGCATCGGAAGCATCAGCATTAGAGCTCGCAGTTGAGTCATCAGGTCCATGGGGCACAGGTTGGATCCATCGCTCATCGTCGGATGACTCGCTCCTTCCACTGCTCGCAGTTGAGTCACCAGGTTCGTGGGGCACGGGTTGGATCCATCGCTCATCGTCGGATAACTCGCTACTTCCACTGCTTGCCGATTGGTCAGCGCTTAGAGCGGGCCGGACATCCCTTACGTGGCGCGGAGTACCATCGACTAGTATGGCCTGTTCACTGATGACGCCGGTGACCCGCCCCCTCAAAAAGCTGCTGGTGCACCGGCCGCCGGGTGGCTTCACCCAGACGGTGTCTCCCACTTGGTACGTCCCCTGGGGTTCTCGTTGGTCGGGTAGACACACTTCAACGTCCTTGACGCGCACGTGGTAGTGATGAATCGCATCAGCAGGCGCACTGCCGCCAGTCACGGTGTCCTTAGGCGTTGTGTTGTATCTGTAAACCGCCTCCGCGATCGTACACTTCTTCCTGGCCGCGATCCTCTTCACGGTTCGGTGGCATCGCTCCGCTATGCCATTGCCGCTCGGCACATACGCGCATCGGTGTCGAAGGCGGATCCCCCAGTTGTCCATAAAATGCCTAAATTCCCTGCTGCAGAACGCCGTGTCGTTATCTGTGAGGATCTCCTCAGGCGGCCCCCTTTCGTAGAATATGGATTCCAATTCGTGGATGACACTGGTGGAATCCTGCCTTGCCAATTGGCGCCAAATCGCGAACCTTGTTGGCCCGCAGTCTATCAGCGTGAGGAAGTGTTGGCTGCCGTAGTGGGTTATATCCATACCCAACCGACTCCAAGTCGCGTCCATTCCCAGCTGTCCTTTCCGCCATCTGGCTGGGGCGGGGTCGATGGACTGGCACGTTTGGCACTCCCTGACCACTGCTCTTACTGCGCTTTTTGGTATTGATGGTCTAGCCAACTTCACAAAGTAGTAGGTCCGTTGCACTCCGGGGTGCCCACTGTCGTGATGTATCTTCCTGATTTCGTCCTCCTCGACGGAGGCAGCACACAGAGGCAATGGCTTAGCTTCTTTCTTCATAGCCTCATACCATCTCCGTGGTACCCGAGTGAGCTTGTCGGCGAGGTTGTAGTCCGAGGCGACGAGCACTACGTCTACGGACAGGTTGTACTCCGTCACCAGTTTTTTCACAGTCTCGAGCCTCCGTCTTATCAGCATTTCGCTGGCTGCCTTGGTGCGTGCCCTGGCCTTGCTCGTGAGCGTGTCCGACACCCAGTGGTGCACGCAAAGTGAGTCGGTGTGCACACGCAGTTTCTTCACTTCCCATTGAAGTGCCAGGTTAATGCCCTTTATTACAGCGTCGAGTTCTGCCAGGTTGATATGGGCAGCATCATTCGCCGGTCGCAGCCAGCAGGCATCCTCAACTACGGCCCCATCTTTCTCCAAAACTACACCGATCGCTAGAGAACTTGCGTCCACCCACACGCTCAGTTTGTCTCCCTGCACGCACCAGTCCCCTGTGGCGGGGTCATTCTTTTTCACACTAGCGACGGTCTCCTTTAACATTCGAACCAATAGTTCGTCGGTTATCTCATCGTCCCAGCCTTTGCTGACCGCATTTGCCCTCCTTTTTATGACGCCTGTCGCTGCACGAACCCATCCGCATACTGGAAGGTGCCCCACAAGTTTCCCGCACAGGGAGAACACGGCACGTCTTGTGTAAACGTCGGGTACGTCGGGAACTGCGGTTCCACGCCTCCACCTCAGGATCCCTCGCTCCTCTTGAACGCTCAAGCCCAATACGCGGGCACCATCCTCAAGCCGCTCAGAGTCCTTGCAATTTAGACCAAACTCGGCAAGTTTGGATCTTACGCGCGAAGAGGACACGATATCTTCGTTCACGTATATATCGTCAATATACGCCGATGTTCCCTTTCTGATCCATTCTTCTTGTGACAACACGGCATTGACGATAGCCTTCATTATCTGGGGTGCTACGTTTAGCCCAAATCCGAGTCGCGTAAGACAGTATCTCTTCCCGGAAAACATCACTGTCTGGAAAGGCCACATCGCCTCGCCGATCCGGACCTGCAAATATGCTTTTCTCAAGTCCAGTAGGGACACATTGGACCCCTGCCGGCGCCACTCTCGAAGCTTGCTGGCACAGACGTCGGCGTCCGCTGTGAACGCATCAACGTGCGCATTCAACTCACGGTAGTCCATTACCGGCCTCACCTTTAACTTGTTAGGTTGGGCAACTGCCATCAGCGGTATCAGGCCCTTGGGGGGTCCAAGTTTGTCGTAGGGGTATGGAATCAGCCAACCGTTCTTAATCCATTCACGGAGCTCGCTTTCGTATGCAGGCCTTATCTGGTCGGGCATACGGTACTCTGCCACTTTGTTTTGTAGTTTGGCCGGTTCCTTGTCTTCTGACCACCTCCAAGTGGCGGTCCACGCCTTCTGTTGGTCGTCGAATTCCGCACTGAAGTCCGGCTGGTCGACTCTTAGTGCTGCGCACACCGGGGGCCTATCCTGAAACTCTACAACGCCAGCGCGCGTTATGCGCACGCCGCCCAGGGCTTTGATGGCATCGTAGCCTAGCAACAGGTCGAAACTCAGCGGTTTTTCGCGTGTCACCAGCGCTTCGACGTTGGCTGAGTTCCCAGTTCTTGTGCGAATGTGTACCACACCCACGCCGCAACACATTCGTATTTTTCCAGTGATGGTAGTTATCCTGACGTTCTTCTTTTTCCACGCCCGACAGAAGTCCGCACACACTATGGTGCGGGAGCAACCGGAATCAAGGAGGGCTGAACATAACGTGTCATTAACTCGGACCTGAATGACAGGGAGCGCCTTGTTTATTTTCTGTTCGGGGAAGAGGTCGGCACTGGCACCTTGTCCCCGTCCCCGTTTCCCGCACAGTCTCGGGCCATGTGCCCAGTCTTGTTACAGCGGTAGCAGCGAACAGCCGTCGACCGCCTTCTACAATTTCTTGCCATGTGGCCTCGCCCGTTGCATCTGTAGCAGATGACATCACCTTGCGGGCTGGGTCCCTGAGACGGTCCTTCGCCACTTGGTGGGGCCTGTGCGACAGCGACTACCGTTTCCTGCACCGTCGAGTCGTCCTTCATTATTGTCCTGGCTCTGTCCACTAGGTCACTCAGCGGTAGTGAGGACATGGTAGAGGTTGCTCGCAGGAGCTGCTTTGCTCCAGCGGGGAGTCCTGACAGGAATTTGTAGGCTAGGGCCCTCTCGGGAAGACCGCCGAACAACACCGTCAGCTTCTTAAGTTCGGCGAGATACACGTCCACAGTTTCGCCCAAGCGTATAGACCTCGTCTCAAACTGCTCCCATGCAGTGGCGGGGTCAGTGGCGAAAGCCCTGTACAACGCCGCCTTGATACTCGAGTAGTCACACTTCTCCTCAGCGCTGAGTTGCTGATATACAGCGAAGGCCCCGCCGGTCAGCCGCAGAGGAATCACGCGCTCGACATTTTTCACGCCGGACAACTGACAATGTAACTCGACCTTCTCAACCCAGCTGAGTACCGGGTCGGATCCGTCGAATTCCGGTATCAATTTTAGATCGAACCTATCCGCCATTGAAGAAAAGAAAACCAAGTTCGGAGTGGGGAGGCCGAAATAGCTTGTAAGAGTATCTTGTGTAGGAGACGGTGAGACTCGTCGTGGGCGACGAAGCGTTTCACTGAAGAACCACAGCAACACACAGCAAACCAACAAACAATCACAGCCACGGCGCGAAGGCAACTTACAAAGCTCAGCTGACTGCACGAATAGACACGGAACCCAACGGTCACTGTACTGATCGCCACGAACGTCAGAACCCGACTGACTCGCACCTCCAATGGACCGATTTTTATTACTCAAGATGGCCTAGCTAATTTGCATCCCCGCGATATCTCGCGCGATCCTGCGAGATTCCGTCTCTAATAAAAGCAGGCAGGCGCCATCTTGAAACTCTTTCTTCCGCTGCCCCGACCACAGGATCAGCCACCACCCCACACGCCAGGCACACACGGACCCTCTTGCGCCGAGGGCTACGGTTAGTCTCACAATAGAGGAATAATAAAGCAACAAAATTAGATTTGTCGTAACATAAACTTTTTTTAGTTTATAACTGTTACTGTAGTTAATTTATACTTTTCTTGAATTTCAAGTTATATAAGATATTAAATGTTTATCTTTTTTCTTCAGAATATTCAGTTGAGTCTGAGGAAGCCTAAATTAAGTGAGAATATGAAATGGCACATTATATATATAACGTCTTGCAGGTGCTGTCAATATTCTTCAATCTTATATATTGTAACTACTTTCTCTCAACTTATATATTGAAACAACGTATAACTGTTTCAAAAATACTTGAAGACTGTGAAACCAAAAGAGAAATAAACATTGTAACTGGAATATCACGTAATGAAAGCCTTTACAGTCGGAAATGGCGACTGCAACTTGAGGGATAATCAAGGAGAGATAAGTTTTAACTTCATGCATTGGGAACCACGCATAATTCTTAGTGGTTTTTATGAAGCTTATGTATTGATGGCGTAAAGTTTTATTCTAAGACGATTAGTACAGGATAACACTTATACAATGGTCCGTCAGCAAAACATTTACAACAGAACAAATATCACAACAAAAGAACAGGTTATGCATTGTATTTTAAAATCTCTGCTACAACAGCTGATATGTTTTAAGGTTGGTAAAAATGAAAGGTGAAATCTAGTTTCGTTTTCAATTCTTAACATAAAGAAATTTCGTGAAGGTCAAAATAAAAAAAAAATTAACTAAAGAAGTTATGGATGTTAATACTAAATAAATTATTAACGATGTAATCTCAGAGGTATGGAAAATGTAAATCATTCGTTCAATTCATGCGTCACACATTTATCCAACATTTTTTACTTCCCTATTTGCGTTAAATGGCGAACGACCACGAGTTAAACAGCAAATTCTTGTGTCGTTTTGCGAGGTTCAGCTTCAAATAAGGCTTTCAAATGTTCGTTATCAACCGCGGTCGGTTGGCCGCGACTGTCTTTATCTTCGTGCTTCTGGTCACTATTACGAAATTCCTTGAAACACTGTTGGGCCACACGCGTCTTAAGTGTTCCTGGGCCTAACGGACCATTGATCTCACGAGGTGTCTCAGATATTCAGCCTAGTCTGAACTAGAACAAGAAAATCAAGGTGATTTGTCTTCTTTCTATGCTCTCGAAAATCCTGCAAAAACAATGAATGAAGGGATTAAAGACAGTAAAGATAAAGCGAAAAATGTGGTTCAAAATAGTATAGAACATGGCTATATATATCAATGAATTAATTCAGAAACCACATATAAAAGTAACATGTGTGATAAAACGATATTGTTTTTCACCAACTTTATATATTAAATCTATTGCATCTAAAAGTTTTTAACGTATTAAGCAGCTCATTGCTATGTCTTATTACTGATTCAAATAGTCTTTGCATAATGAGTGAACACGTCAGATACAAAACAGTTTATGTGTAAATGACTATTTATGTTAAAATGACTATTTATGTTGAAATGACTAAAATTGCTAAAAATGCATTTGTACATTGCAGTGGCATATGTGTTTATATATACGCAATAGTTTTGTCCATAGTAAATTATTTAATGATACTGGCATATGGAGAATAGATTTTAGTCAAAAAGATTTTGAAAATATGTGTCTGTTATAAATTATTTAATTCAAATGAAAGAATGTTTAATTTATTAAATTCATGATTGCATTCTTATCTTAATGAAAAGATTAGTTTTACCAGTCCCGTTTTTATAAACCCATCTACCAAGGAATTAACTTATCTTTTATAACGGGTTTGTGGTAATACTTCCAGGTTTTAAATTGTACTTCGAGGAAGTAAGGTGCTGTAGTAAGTCAGGAGACTAAAAATATATTTACAATTGAACAACGTAAAGTTGACAAACAATAACTGATATCATTGGTTAAATCATTCATAAAACGATAAAGCGTGAGAAAGATATTTCAATTCATGAAACAAATCACTCTAAACGGATATTCAACATGGTAACTTACATGATTTTATGTTTCTTAAAAATTAATAATTCACAATTTAAATTGCAGAAACAATGTATATGGACTATTGTAGATATAACATGTAATATATATATATATATATATATATATATATATATATATATATATATACAATACTTTTTCTTGTAACAAGAAATGAAAATTAGTATGCAAAAGGAGTTAGCTATTTTACATTAATAATAATAAATATAAATAAGATAAAAAAATTTAAAAACTCATTAAGGAAAAACAAATGATAATAATGATAAACGTAAGGAGGGGAAGAAAAACGGAGAAGAAAAAGAAGAAGAAGAAGAAGAAGAAGAAGAAAGAGCAAAAGAAACATTAATTATAATAAAAAATAAAAATTATAATGATAGTGGACATAATAATAAGTGTGGCATTCGCGAGCTAAAACGTTTTAACCTCAAATTCTACGCATCTATACAGAATGCAATAACCATGCGTAAATAGAAATCAGCTAATAACTATCATTAAATAAATTCATGCTCAAAACAGCCAAATAAAAACTAGGTCAATTTCCAACACAAAAGATAGGAGAACCCTAATTTCTGCTGAAAAGGACAAAGAAACAGGTGAATTAGAGATAAAATAAGCCTTGTCTTACAAACCCACGCCTATTGGCTACGATAAATGGAGTATACGGCTATTGCAGCATTAGCTCCCTCCCGACAAATGTTGGCTGCGAATTTAGTGATTGTATTGCCCGATTTCATATACGTATTTTTATTATGTACAAAAATTGTGTTAGAAAGCGTTATGTGGCAGTAATCTTTCTCGTCGGCGAATAAAACCACTTATGGAATTTTAGCGTTGTTATGCTATCTACGTATAGTAACACTTGTAACCAGGCTCTGACGCACGCATGGCGGGTGTATACAAATGCCGAGCCGGGTGCGAGGTGGCGTCACAGCGAGGAAGAAACGTAAAATATAAATAGAACTGCGCGCCAACCGTGTATCACGTCACGTTAGAGACACGTGGATGATGTCACGTTAGAGAAACATGGATGACGCCATAGTCGTAACGAAAAGATGTGTGTGGCGGGTAAGAACAAAGGTTTTTTTTTCTAAAAACCCAAAACAGCAAGATGACTTTGTCCATATTCTTTGTCTCATTTGTGAGTGAGTCTTCAATTTGTTGAGTTTCGGGTGTCTACAGGTTAACGCTTGTATAAACGTGTGTGCTATGTTACATATTGTTAAAATTATACAAGTAAATGAATTACCACAAGAAAGTCTCCATTAATTATGAATCTCTTTTGATGCGTAGTTTCTGAGCAGATGTATCATTTGAATTAACTCCGAGAAGATCAGTTGCATCAAACCTTAGTATTAATCTTTGTTGGGGCGTCGTCATACAATTATCACACTCAGGTATAGTTCGATAAACTCTAAAATTAATGCATAATGTGTAAGTTTAGTTAACAATAAAGCCAAAAAATGTTAGTGTTTCTGCTGATAAAAGGTGGTGTACTTATTTTGGACTGTTTCGCTCATTGGCACATGTGTTCCATGAGAGAAACAACGATATGGGTTGAATTTCTTTGAATATACTGATCATAAAAGCTGTTAGATTATTATAAATATAGAGGGTAATTTCTGTAAAGTTTATATAAGATTCTGTGATAATCAGTTGCTCATTGCTCCAAAGTTACTTTTGGATTTTTTTCATTAAGCTAGTCAAAAAGGTAAATTATCAAAATGTTCGTCTGAGTGCTGTGCACGATTGACGTGACTGGAAACATCCTGACGATTGCTGCTGAATCACTCAGTATATATTTTTTCAAAAGGTGTTCTTCTATATCTTCCTTCTGGTTATGTAGAACCCCTCTCTCCTCGCACAAGTTTTTTTTGTAAATGTAAATGGTTGTACGTTCCAAATCCTGCCAATATTTTCACTTCATTTGTCGACGATTGATAGAATTTTCAGATCTTGTAAAATATTACACATTTTTTTCTTATAGAGTGCGTCATCCATTAGCTAATCTCTAATCCGCTTCGGCGAATCTATTTAAATGATTTGTTTATCAATGTTTCCATATAAATGCTAACACTTTAAGGCATCTTTTATTAAGTTTAGATTAAATGTCGTTAATCTGAGTGAGCTGTTACTTTTAAATATTTTGACAAACTACTACGTCTGCGTTAATTGCATTTATATATATAACGAATAAATTCATATTATATATATAATCTTATTTTTTGTTTGTACATAAGAAGTAATATGTTGCTACACGGTCATGAGCATGTTTCGGTTAACCACCTACAAGTAACTTAAGGCATCGTCAAATTATACATCTTCTATAAAAGCCAAGTTTTAAGACTAAACCTGCTCTACTCCTGTATTGGCACTCTTATGTTACCCTTGTTAAACTTAATTGGTTACTTAACCTCTGGAAAACAATAATCTTCGCATTATATAGCAGGAATTAGACCTAAAGTCTAAAGAGCAGGGTTTATTTTAACATATTAATAATACTATTTTAAAGATCAGTGCCCATAGTACTCTTGATATATTATAAGCTCAATAGGTATATGTATCCTAGAACTATATTAATATTGCGAAAAGATATTAAAAATTGTAATTTATGGCTATATTTCAAAAAGAAAAGTTGATTTTGTCTGCCTTTCCTTTTGAAACTGATTCTTAATTTACATTTATAAATCTTTTTACTATATATATATATATATATATATATATATATATATATCAGTAGACAGATATATAGATATACACATGCATAAACATATAGATATATAGATATAAAATAGATATATATAGTGTAATATAAAAAATCCCCAAGTTTCAAATATAAATTTTTCTCAGTTAGACATTTATTACTTTTAAAAAACATAGAAAAATACCATTTTAGACAGCTTAGAGGTTATATAAACCTAACACACTGCCATTATATATATATATATATATATATATATATATATATATATATATATATATATATATATATATATGCGTATATAAGCACGTTTGTGTATAGGTATGTGTGTACTGTGAAATATTATTAGGTTGAGAATAAAGTTCTCGTGGAATTTGTAATTTTGGTTTCAGATAATGTATTTTCAAATAAGTTTTTGTGTAAATCCTTAATTGATATATCATTTTAAAGGAGGTTTTTCGCTTTATCTAATCGTTTACATTATAATAGTTTAAATTAATTCTGTTTTCTTCACATCATGTGGAATTAAAAATCGACAAAAAGAAATTCGCATAATTTCCTTATTTCAATTCAAACTAGACTAAACAACTTTTGAAATATCAACTGAACGTTTCGCCCAAGAACCACTACTAAACGCACAGCATAATGATGATTTTACAAATTCTGTTGCAGTTGACGAGGGTCTTGAAGATGATGAACATAGTGGTCGTCTAGCAGATGTAAACAATTGCAAATTAAAAGCCTTAGTCGATAATCATCCCCGGACAATTGAGGAGAGTTTAAAGACAAAAAACGTTCATGAATGGGCGACTCACGAATTATATGGCAATGAAAAGAAACGCCGTTATGAAGTGGCATTTCTTTTCGTTTACAGACAAGAACGATCCATGCCCTAACTAGTTTGTGACTTGCGATGAAAATATGTTTTTTAATACAACCGACGAGGCTCAGCTCAGTGGTTAGACGCCGACGAATCTTCACAACATTCCACGAAGCCAGAATTACACTAAAAGAAGGTCCTGTCGACTGTTTCATGGTCTGTCGCATCCATTATAATTTATTAAATGCAGGCAAAAACATTATGGTGGTGAAGTACTCTAAACAAATAGATTAAATGCATCAGATATTAGCAAAAAAAAACAGCATTAATTAACAGAAGACGCCCAATTCTCTCCCACAACGATGCCAAGCCGCACGTTGTTAAACCGAATTGGTTTACGAAACTCTCTCATCCACCATACACTCCAAACCTCTCACAACCACATTTTCAAGCATCGACGCTTTTCATCTCTATATATAATATTGTGGTTGCAGAAATTCCTCTCTGGACCAAAGTACCGTAGATTATCAACAGCATATTCCTCATACAGATCTGTTATGTCTAGATTATTAGCCCCTAGTTTAACCAAATGGATTAAATGCATTAGATATTAGCAACAACACCCAGCATTAATTAACACAAAACGCCCAATTCTCTCCCACAACGATGCTAAGCCGCACGTTGTTAAACCGCCTGTGCAGTAGTGGAACGAATTGGATTACGAAACTCTCTCATCCACCATACACTCCACTCTCACCTACCGGCTACCACATTTTCAAGCATCGACAATACTTATTCTACAGATATAGTGCTTGCACTCTTCGTAACTGAAGTACAAACTCATAACATAACGAAATCATTTTATTTCCTGATTCAAAAATAATGAATTCTCCCTACTTTAATTCCGCTTATTCTTATTGGTTAAGGGCTGATAATTCGATTATTCCAGAATCGACATCTTAATACATAAACAAACGCTCCAGAACATTTCTACAACAGGTAAATGTTTAAAAAAAATAAACAAATACAAACAAAATAACAGCTAATACACTAAAATAAATAATTAATCTTACTCTGTCTAATGCACACATTATCAACATGTTTATATCCCCCTCCCCACCAAAAAACAAAATTTCAAAAATGTGTGTTTTTCGACTTCGCAACGGCTTTACTTTTACTGTATTTTATAACGTTGGTTTTTTTTTAATCTTTAATACATTTTATATTTACTTTTAATTTTCCGATGATTGGCTCGATTACAAGCATGTTACTTATCTTTTCTGCATAAGTTTTCGACCATATGCGAAAGATAAAGCCAGTGAGAGAAAGTGTGAGAGAGAATTGTTGCGAAGAATATATACAAAGGAAGAGAAAGAGTAAATAAAAACTGCATAATAATCTATTTATATATATTTATATATCTATATTTATATATTTTATAATGACGCTATACATATACACTTTTACATACGTTTTTTTATCAATTGATGTTTTTAATTATTAATCATATATCTTTCCAAATAACCATGTCTGTTAGAGTAAATATATATTGTAAAACTCTTCAGATATTTTACAATATATTTATTTCCAGAAACATGAAGAATACCTTTTTACAGTTTTAACAGTTTAAAAACATGAATGTACAAGAGAAAAAAAAATTGAAATAGTCTTAATATATGAATATTTCACATATGTTAGAAATAACATTAAATTCACACAATATAATAAGGAGAAATCCGCTAGATAATATTGCCAATTTTTTCTAGATCGGCTACGATCGTAATAGATTGCGTATGCCTTAAAGAATGTATATTTACATAAAGCATATTTAAAAAAGTATATTTACATATTTACATAAAGCACATTTAAATAATGTACATAAAAAACGTAGTTGTATGTATGAAAACCAAAAAACAAAAGGTAAATATGTTTGAAAAAATATTATCAACAAATAATACATTAATATTCTGCCAAAATATAGAAGTAATCAGTCTTTAAGAATACCGGAAGTATTGTACTCATTCTTTGCTTCTTCACTTTAAGTTACAGACCAGCGTGTTCGAAAGTTAAGGCCTGATTTTATGCACAATTATCAAGCTTAACACCGATTACCTACACTACAGTCTTTACATAAATTTAATTACATAGGGAAACAATTATTATTTGAGGTAATGAGTCTTTGACCATTGCTATTAGTGGTAGAGAAGGTTTTTTTGAAATTATTGAAGGAATCAAGTTTAGTCTTGGCAGCATTGAATGAGACCATCCATTTTTATCTCCATTCCACTAGATAGTTGAGTTCATCCTCTAGTGTTTCTGCCATTTGCTTGGAAATGTATTCATCTGTTATAGAGCGTGGTGTCATCAGCATATATACCCATCTTACAGACAATTTTGTAAGGGTGGTCATTTATGAATATAAAGAATAATAAAGATCCAAGGATAGAACCCTGAAGCACTCCCGCAAAAAATGTATTGTTTAGATGTACGACCGTCGAGCACAACCTGGATTTTTCTCTTATCTAAGAAGGATTGAATTATGTTAAGTTTTTGTCAAGTAATACCGTATGATCTGATTTTCCTAAGAATACCTTCATGCCATATCCTGTCAAAAATCTTAGATATATCTAGATCCACCGCTTTAACCTCCCCTGTTTTGGCCAGTGAATGGTATATACGTTCAGAGATTACAGTTAGGATGTATGCTGTCGAACAGGCTTGCTTAAATCTATATAGTTGGTCAGTTAGAAGACTAGCATCTGTTAGACGATGGATTAGAGCTTGATTAATTATGAACGGAAATATTCTGGCGAAAAGTGAGAGGAGGCTAATGAGGTGATAATTTAATGAGTCAGTGTTTTTGCCAGAATTCTTGAAAACTGGTACCACAGAAGCAGATTTCCAGCAGTCAATTGTTGTAAAGTTTGAAGGGAACGGGAGCTACATCGCCGTAGCATTTTGTAATACACAGTCGGGATGGCATCAGCTCTAAGTGCTTCTGAAGGATCAAAGTTTTTATAATAGCCTGCACCTGAGAACGGGTAGTTTTCAGATCGTCTAGTGTAATGTCTGTCCGCAAAGGAAAGTGGGAGAGGGAGTGGTTAGTAGGGTCCAGTGTGAAGTTTACAGCAAACCCACTGGCAAGCATGTTAGCCTTCTTGGTTGCTGTGCAAACAACCTCATGATTGTTGGATAGTGGGGGAATTACTGATTGCCCATTTGCGGGATATTTAGTTAGGGTATAAAGGAGAATCTTTAGCTTAAGGTATTTCGAAGGGAAATGTACACAGACACACAGACACACAGACACACACAGACAGACAGACACTTTCACTTTTATAGATATATAGATATATACATATATAGCCTGGCCCATAAGTCACTTTACAGGTTGAAAATCAAATAACTTTTTTGTAAATGAGTTTATTTAATTAATTATTTTTTATTACACAGTTCATATTGTGATAATTTGTTTTGACTTAATTATGAAAGATAATGTGTCTTAAGTAGTCTCCATTCTCGGCATTGCAAAGTCGAGCTCTTTCTAAGCTATTCTTAATGACACTTCATGACATCGGAAGTTGTAGGAGAAGAATTTCCTGCGTATTATTGCCTTCAGTTCTTCGATACTTCGAGGCTTATTTGCATACACTTTGTCTTTAAGATATCCCCAAAGCCAAAAGTCTAGTTCTGTCAAATTAGATGAACGGGGAGGCCATTCAAAATCGAAAATTTAAGAGATGTTTCGATCCTGAAACATCACAGTTAACAACTGCATTGTTGCTCCATTTTGTTTGCCACCAATACCCTGGCATGATTTCTAACTGAGGTTGAACAAATTCAATAGCATATCTTTTAAGAGGATATTGAACATTAAAATGGTGCATATAAGACCTTTGCATTACAAAAATTGACCGTCCATTTTCAAAGTGAAATATATTGATAAAAATAAAGTTATTGAAGTTTGAAATATTTAAAGTGCCTTATGGGGCACACCGTATAATCGACAAGGTCACAATATATTTATATATATTTTAGAAAGAAATACTATTTAAGATAAAAACTCCCTGGAATACACACACACACACATATATATATATATATGTATATATATATATATATATATATAAGTGAACGTATCTGTGTGTGTTTTTTTTGTGTGTGTACATTTCCCTATGCAATAATTCTGGCAATTTTCTATTTGATATACGGGGTAAAGAGATTTAGGAAAACTGTGATCGGTTTTCGCCCAAACATTTGGCTGTTAAGGGGTTAAATTTCAACGATTTGTACCTTTGAGAACTCTACCAAACTCCTCCGACAATTTTGGGTCTAAGCATTATTTTGAACATTTTGATTCTTTTCAAATTTTCATGTAAATTTTATTTAAAAAATAAATGTTTTCAAAAAGTGTGTAAACATCTTGTCATATATGTATATATATATATATATATAATTTTCAGAATGTATGAGATTATTTAATTATTTCCAAAGAACTTTGAAGAGCCATGACAGCCAACAAACTGGAAGTCTAAGTATAGAGATTCGCCCCCATTTGGGACCATCCAAACAGCTAATAATCCCAAGTCGGCTTCGGGTTATTATCCGGTTGGATGGCCGCTTCTCTTGTCGAGACGAAGTATGTTATTCCGCAGTCGAGTTTCGCGGGGGGGTCGCTTGATCTGTGTTAGTTAAAACAATTCTTGTGTGCCATGCATTTGCTTATTTGGCAGTGTGCTTTCCTCGCATGCAAGAGTGCCGGTTTCGAACCTCGGGTTCGGATATGTGTCCATAATGTGCTAAAATGAGGGCGAGAATCGAATCTTGGGCTTCCGGTTTGTTGGCTTCATTGCTCTTGTACGCTGTGATGTTGTTTGTCTGTGGAAATATATATATATATATATATATATATATATATAAATATATATACTAGAAAGTTTTAATCTTAAATTATATGACTACAGAATGTATACCTAAATAGAATTAAGCTTAAGTTTTAAATGAACCCAATAATTTAACAAAAACGTTACAAATGATTAAGTAATTAATTAACGCTTGCTTTACAAGAAATATGACAATTAGCTAACATTTATTCAATCGCTTGCATATCTATGACTGATTATATAAAAATAGCAATTGCAACTAGTCGTTCTGAAGTTGTATATATATATATATATATATATATATATATATATATATATATATATATATTTCCAAAAGAATTAAAACAGTGTCGACTCAGAAGATATGTTTTTGGATATTGCGCAACTCTTGCCACAAAAAAAACTTCACGCGCAAGCACCCTTCAGAAAGCACCCTCCAAAGTCTGTCAAAACTGAAGTGAGCCGTTTTTTATACCTGTTCAAAATTTGATTTTTTTTATTCAATTATTACTTGTTATAAAGCAACATAAAATCGCATTAACATATTTTTGCCATTTTTTTGACGATAGTTTTCGTCACTTTTATATACATTCGTGCTGTACATAGACACCCGAGTTAATATGAAATTAAAAAGAATATCTTGATTGTTATTTTCTCAATGTTTCGGTCGATGTAACCCCTGGATTTCTTCAGGTGTATTTTGTCGAACTCGGGAATGTTTCTGTCGAATTCTTAAATTTGGACGGAATTTAGAACTGAACACTTTATTTACTTCAAGAGGGGGATATGCTCTTGTTCTATCAGCCATGACTGGATAGAGGCCATAAATAATTCGCAATTGTATTTTCAGCCACTTGCAAACACCTGTAAAACATCCTTATAATTGGCGTAGTAAGTCATATTTGTTGTAGTCAGTGCTGTAAAACAAGCAGGTAAAATTTTTAGGTAATATTATTAGCGATAAAATTTGCAGGTAAACGTTTTAGGTAATATTATTAGCGATAAAATTTGCAGGTAAACTTTTAAGGTAATATTATTAGCGATAAAATTTGCAGGTAAAATTTTAAGGTAATATAATTACCGATAAAATTAGCAGGTAAAATTTTAAGGTAATATTATTAGCGATAAAATTAGCAGGTAAAATATTTAGGTAAAATTATTAGCGATACAATTAGCAGGTAAAATTTTTAGGTAAAATTATTAGCGATAGTGTTTTTATAGCGTTGTAAGAATTTTACTTTCTAACAAGTTTTCAGATTTGATTTGAGTTCGCAAAAAAAACTCAAGTGTTTTCACATCTCTTAATATTCGATTTACAAAGTATCGATAATTCGCAGTTGAAAAGTTTTGCGCAATCTTCACTCAAATCTGTTTGATGAGGATTTATAAAACAAATAAATAAAACAATATATTATTTCTGAATATTTTTAATTCAATTTAATAAATTAGAAATTTCTTACTGTATAATTGTGAGAAATTAATTTTGAATCAGACAATTTCTTTATTATTCAAAAGTGTAATGTTTAAATGTGGCTTAGACTTTTTCGTTTATATCAGAAAATACGATTCAGAAAAGGCAAACAGATATATAAACTTTTCGAACTACATTTAGAATCGTTCAGTTTGTTGGCAGTAATTAATGTGTGTGTATTGTAGGCAACAGCTTTAAATGTTTACGAATGGAAACGGTAGCTAAGCCGAAAAGTTACTCGGTATTTCCTTATTTTCTATATATTTCTTGTGCTTTATTTTGTGTTTTACAGAAGTTTTAAAATCAATGCAGCAAGATGGCTGTCATCACGTGATGCTCTCATTGGCTCATGTTTTCAGTGAATAATGATCTTTCATAAGAAACAATTCCCAGCTGCCACCAGAGATTTAGACACTGGCCTTAACTTTGCACATTTCCACAATAGTCGGATCAATTTATTGAAGATAAATCGACGAAAGTAGAGCTGTTTAGGTGTATATATATATACGAATGTCGATAAAGAGAAAAGACACTTGATCTTCTTTATCGGCAAGCAACATTTAATTGCACATACAGATTGTTTTGGGCAAAGTATGAAAGTTTGATTTCTGTATCATTTCTGTTTTTTTTTTTTAGATAATGATTAGTTTTTATATTATTTGCATTCATCAGACTACATTTCTCATCTTTTTGAACTGGTGAATGTTTCTGTTGATATCAGGAATTATGACCAAATTTCGAAAGAGACCCTTTATTTATTCGCGGGGGAAACAGTATCTTGTTACGTCACCCATGACTAGATAGAGTTCATAAGTAATTAGCGATAGTATTTGGTAGTCACTCACACTGAGAAATGAACCATCAACCTAAAATGGGAATATCCCGTTGCGCAGTAGGTAGAGTACTTGAAAAAATCAATTGTAAAAATATGATTTTGAAGGTTGAAAGTTACATATGAACATAGCTTCAAGTTCAGTTCTTGCGACACGTAAGCTGAGCAAGTTCAATCGACTTCTGTCGAAGGATTAAGTTTGTAAGTATTGATAAGTTGTCCCCAGTTACATGTGTATCTCGCACAGGCTAGAGAAATTGAATGGTGTGATTTACCCAGTGGGGCGCCATCGTTTTCCCTATATAATTCCTGAAATGCTTAAAGTGTCACAGTGTCTGAACTGCTTGCCTTGAATGATCTAAGGGTTGCCGGTTCTACAATGTAATTATTTAGTATTATTATAGTTTTATATACTTGCAGGCCGCCCGGTATTGCCCGGCATCGTGAAATACGCTTAAATATGATATTTTGATTAATGCAGATTTTGTATTTAGTATTATATTATATTGGACCCTATACACAATAATGATTTAAAAAGTTTTTTTTTTTTTAATGGCTCGTGTGCCACCACCGAGAATCGAAACCTAAATGTTTAGCTTACGATTTTCTTTTTCCTTTGGCCTTAATGCCTGGGGTATGAAGACATGAAGGCTAAAAATTAAAACATGAATTAATAGCTGTTACGTTACGCATGCGTATTCGTAATGTCATAGTTCGAATTTCAGCTGTCAAATTCCATTTCTTTAATTTTTACAATTTGCATCGATTTTCTCCGGCTAAAACCCAAATATAAAACTTTGCATGGGTTCAGATAACCTATGTATTAAGTTTCATGTGTGTAATCCAAAAACTGACAGAGAGATTATGTGAGGAACATTTATTAAACACATATTTCTATATATATATTCATAAATATATATAGAAAGAGGTTGTGTCTACTATAACTATTTTACGCAAGTATAAATTATGTAGAATATCTGCATGAATATAATTACACGTAACAGTTAACTACAAATGATAATTCTAAAAGAAAACTGAACAAACCTAATCTGGAATTAACTGAAATTAATGTTAAAAAGAATATGCAATTAGGCATAACTTTTGCAGAAACATGCAATTCCACGACTCATAAAAAACATTGTTTCTTTAAAATAAATAGAAAAAGTTTCGCCTTTTCTTTCGTGGCCTTTGGGGCAAGATATTTTTTCTGTTATGAAAGTGTAGTATCTGTCCCGGCAGATGTTGCAATCAAAGTAATATGCTCGACCAACCCCACATTTAAGATCATTGCCCTTGAGCAATCAGTTTTGGTCAATGTAGGGGAGAACTTTCATACCAATTGTCAATATCCATTTCCCTTTCGGGGGGGCCTCTCTCCTTACCCTCCACATTAAAAAACGGCCTTGTGCCCAATTTTCCCAGTGGGGAAGCAAATGAATAACTAAAATAAATAGAAAAAGTGTGTTTGAATATGAATATCAATACACAAAAAAAATGTATAGGAGTATAGATATTTTGTAGAAATCATTCGTTAACTGAATCACTAGATTGAAGTTGACTGCATGAAAAAGTATTTCGATATAAATGCATAAAGATTAAAAACTATCAACTTATTCAGAATGGAAAATAACTACATTAATCTAAATAAATATCTAAACGAGAGGAATGATACGCGTTAAATTCTAATATAAAGAAACTTTTCTTTTTAATCAAACTGCTAATATTTTATATCCGTCGCTGACGTGGGTCTTATTTTGATACTGCAGTAAAACCTATAGAGTCCGCATTTCCAAACCGACCTGTAACCAATTACGTAGTTAATTTTATCCAAAATGTCGTACGACTATTTTGCAAAATACACGCCTATATTTAATCGATGAAATCCTTATTTGGTTTATTTATACGGTCGATATAAACTCACAATTTGTAAATCTAGTAAAACTAAAATAATATTATTCTTCTAGAGATGTAACAAAAATAGTAAAATATCAGTCATAACTAGAAAGGAAAACAATGTGTACAAATATATTGAAATATCAGTCATCACTGGAAAGAAAAACTACAACGTGTAAATAAATATTGAAACGTCACTCATAACTGGAAAGAAAAACTACAACGTGTGAAGAAATATTGAAATATCAGTAATTACTGGAAATAAAAACTACACTGCGTAAAAAAAACTGTTTGCCATTAAGCGATAATTATCTATTACTGAAAAAATGCTTAAGAAAATAAATATTATACAAAAATCTATGGCATAGAATTTTATTTCAAAATAATTCAGGCGCCACTATAATTTTTAGAATATGGTGATGCCCGACGTCTGAGAAACGCATCACGCGATTTCACTTAGATTTTTGTTATTCACTAGTGGAATAGTGCTGAATACTATAAGAGGATTGATAAACTTCACATATAAGTTCTTTAAAAGAACAGCCAACCGAGGGCATTAAAGTTCTCACATTCTGGGGCACTCTATCTACTCATTTATCTCTTATGATCACGTATTGCTTTAAACCTATGATCACGTATTGCTTTAAACTTATGGTCACGTATTGGTTTAAACTTATGGTCACGTATTGTTTTAAACTTATGGTCACGCATTGTTTTAAACTTATGGTCACGCATTGTTTTAAACTTATGGTCACGTATTGTTTTAAACTGATGGTAACGTATTGTTTTAAACTTATGGTCACGTATTGTTTTAAACTTATGGTCACGTATTGTTTTAAACTTATGGTTACGTATTGGTTTAAACTTGCCATGCATTAAGTCATTGCTAGAAACTTGAATCCTGACTAGACACTATATTCGAGTGTCTAATGTCTCTTTATATAAGGGTTTATCAGGACACCTCTTACATAAAGATACTTTTTCATGCAAGTAAACCCTTACTAAATATTCAAAATAACATACTATTCGGCGCCTAAATAAGACATCTGGCATGGCTAACCTATATGGGATTTGACGACAAATGGTTCACCTTCTCTAAGTATCTTACCTTAACTTACACAACAAATTTAGATACCCTACCAGACAAGATGAATTCTTGTCCTGAGATTCACTGCTACAAAAAAAAACACGAGAAAACTATAACATAATAAATAGTTAATTTCGGAGAGAAAAATCATGCAATCAACATATTTAGTAAATCAGTTGTTAAACTGTAAAGGATAACTTTAGAGGAATATTCGAATATCTATTCATGTTGTATAGAGATTTAGTGAATGGAAGAAGTTTAATTTTCTGAGAACTTGGACTGAAGTAAAATGAAATAAGGGAAATGAAAATAGTGATTTATAAACAATTCATACGAGTCACACGCGCATTTAGAAACTGTTAACGGATGCTAACTCTAATATCAATTCAAAATAAAAAAAACATTCGTTCATCTATTAATCTTATTAATGTTTATCCTTGAGTGGCTACAAGCCTTGGTAAGGGGGACTCATTGGTACAAAATTGTTTGGTCTGATATAAGTGATGCTTTTCTTCGCCTGCTTTTAAAGCGCGTTGGGAACTCTGGTAGCCATATTGAATTCCAACTAAAATCCTATGGTGTACACTTTGTTATTCTATTCAGTAGTTGTGGATATTATGTTCCAGTCAATACATTTACATGCATTTTATAATTGAGTGTAACTTAGCAGACACAGTGTAAGAATAGATGTATTTGTTTAAAACTTCATTGAAACTTTGGAGTCATTATTTTAAAGCATAATGATATGAACGATATAGAATAGATTTTTATTTTTAGATAATTTCCTTTATTCCATATGAAATTGACGCTTAACTAATATGGCAGACGTAATTGCATAATGAAAATATCTAGAATTAAATTTTATATTTTTAAATAATGTTATTTTTTGCAATTGTCTGATGCGAGTTATTATTCAATATTCAGAAAGAGAATTTTAATTAATTAATTATTTCGATCTGGAGTAGATGTCTTCTCGAAAAACGCAAATCTATTTATTCAACAAATTATTAATTTTTAGTCGTATCTTTTTTCGAAACCTCCTCGCGTGCATTGAACGAGTTTTTTTCGTACTTAATGATCGAATACGAAAATAATTTTAAAAGTAAATTAGCAAGTCAGTATAGTTTTTTTTTCTTTCGCTTCCTTTGTTTTAGGTTAGTTCAAACACAATATCGTATTTTCACATATGTTACATTTATATATAATTTCTGAATTAATTCATTGATATATATCTCCAATCTATACATCATGTGTAAACGCGTTCTTTCGCTCTATCGAATCGTGTTATTCGTTACCGTTCTAAATCTCTTCATTCATTTTTTACATGTACAAAATTCAAATCACCACGATTTTCTTGTTTGAATTCAAACTACACCTGAAAAGCTGCCGAGACAGCTCGTGGTATCAATGAAATGTTTGGTCCAGAAACCACTAATATACGTATGGCACAACGGTGGTTCAAGAAATTTCGCAATCGTAACGAGAGCCTCAAAGACGACGACGGTCGCGGCCAGCCGACTGTGGTTGATAAGAAACATTTGAAAGCCTTAATTGAAGCCGATCCTCTCCAAACCACACGAGAATTTGCTCTTGAATTCGGGATCAATTAATCAACAGTCGTTAGCTACTTAAAGCAAATAAGAAAGCCAAAAAGTCTGGATAAATGAATTGAACGATAATAAAAAAAATCTTCGTCTTCAACGCTTCCTCCGCACAACAAAATCAACTCATTTCTCGGGCGGATTGTGATATGTCATGATAAGTAGAGCCTCTACGACAACCGTAGACAGTGATTGGTGACTGTTTGGTGGTTTGCGTCCGGTTTCAATAATTACAGCGTTTTTGGATCTGGGCGAAACGATTACGGTGGAGAAGTACTGCCGACAAATTGACGAAATGAACCAGAAGCTCCAACGTATGTGCTCGAGATTGGTGAATATGAAGGAACCAATTCTCCTACATGACAACGCTAGCACGCATGTTGCTCAACTGACCCTACAAAAGCTGAATAAATGGGGCTACGAGAATCTGCCTCAGCTGCTATATTAATCTGACCTCTGCCCCACCGATTATCACTTCTTCAAACATCCCGACAATTTCCTGCGCAAAAATTCTTCAAAAAGCCAAGATTATACCGAATCGGCCCTCAATGACTTCATCGCTTCCAGAAATCCAAATTTTCATGCTAATGAGATGGATAAAACTGTTTCTCGTTGGCAAACTGTGTCGATTCTAATGGTTCTTATTTCGAATGATAAAGTTATAAAAGGAGTTATGATATTTTGAAGTTGAACGTCAAAAAAAAAACAATATTTTTGCATCAACCTAATATTTATTTTTTTACTAAAATCATGGGACTTTGTACTATATCTGCAAGAAGGTATAATTATTTGAGGTTTTCGTTTGAAGTATGCTATTAGACATATAATTTGTATAGAAGTGATTTCTTCTTTGTGTGTTCTGAATGTAATTATTCAACTGCGCCTGATGGATAAAATTAAATTCAATTTCATCCATTTGTTTTTTTGTTTTGTTTGTGTATGTCAAAACACCATTCAATAGTCTAACAGCGCACATTCTGTAAAATTAAGAAAATTCCTCACTATGTGTTCCAATTATAACCTCGAAACAAAGTATTCCTCATTTTAAGTATTCAGAATACGCTGTATATTCTTGAAGTAAGAAGTGACGATTGCCAAGTGGTGAACGATTAAAATTAGTGAAGTGATTGTTTCAAGTTCGAATCTAGCTCCTTTCATCAAAACCGTTTTCAATTATGGTGTTAGTAACCGTCACGTTTTTCCTCTCGTAAGTGCTCGATGTCTGTCTAGAAATTATCTTAACCAATGCGAATCCATACCATATATTGATGACTCTGAAAGTAAATAATTTTTAAAATGTTATAACATTCTGAAGTGGAATTGTAGTGCCCTTCTTTTCTTTCTTTTTTTTTTTTTGCATTATTCGTCCTGGCGAATTATAGCGACTTCACTCGTATGTGAACACTTCTATGGAATTTGAAATTCATAAACGAACCCCAAGTCGGATAATTAGTCTGGCTAGAGAAGTTTACTTTTTCGGTGATAATATTGTAGATTTCTTGCAGGAACTAACACCGTCCGCTCACATACAGCGCGTTTTGACTTGTTTATTACTGATCAGAATTTACCCTGCTTAATTAAACGAATCTAACGATGGTTTAACGTAATTGTATCATATATATCATGCTTGCGTATTGTTTACTGTTTTGTACATATGAAACACAAACAATTCTCACAAACATTGTTTTCATTGAATATTAAACTCATTCTAATGTACATCTACGAAACGTAATCTTATCAATTATGATGAAATGAAACAGTTATACATATTTTTCGTGTTTAGTTGAGTTTTTTTTTAATTTTTTATTTAACCTTTAGTAATCCGTAAAAATTTAAACATCTTTTATTTATTGTTGCGGATTATCAAACTAGTACAGCTATTATAATTATGTAAAGCTCTTTCAGTTTGCGATTGATCATTAGGATACCTGTTTTTACCATGGAGTTCGTTGTATTTTTTACAGTTCTCTGTGAATTAGTACAGATGAGAAGGCCGCCCGGCGTTCCCGGTCGTAAGTTATGCTTAAGTATATTTTAATTCATCTATCGATTATTATATAAACACTAATATATATATATATATATATATATATATATATATATATATATAAGTGAGATCATATATAAAATGTGTATATATATATAAGTGAGATCATATATGAAATATGTGTATATATATATATATATATATATATATATATTAATTTATAAAATATATATGGCAGTTAAGCTACACTGAATATTCCGCTTCCCTCATTCACTGTAGGATTCTTCAGTCGCCTAAGCCTGAAGAATCCTAGAGTGGATGAAACGCGGAATATTCAGTGTAGCTTAATCGTCATATATATTTTATACATTACTAACTAGCTCAACCTTCGTATTGAGCACTTTCGAAGTAAATACTTTCGTATATTTATACCCATAAATTTATACTTTCGTATATTAATTTTTTATTGAGTAAAGTAAGTAGTTATATATATTTATATATATATATATATATATATATATATATATAAATGAAGTAGTTATGTGCTATCCCTTTTTTATAAGGCTGAAGTTTCCCGATCGTCGAAGATAAAATGCAAACAAGCGAGCAAGATCCATACAGTTTTATAATTATGACATTTTTAAAAAATAATATCAGTTACTCATATTTACAAACATTTTTACCCTTTTTAAGGTGAAAACCGCCATATTTTCTTCTTGTTTACAAATATCTTGTTATTTTGACTGGGTTATATATCTGTGTCTTTTTACAATACTATCTAAATGTTTTCTTTGTATTTCTAATGTCTCTGAATCGAAATATATCACAGTGGAGTACCTATTCAACACAAAGATATTGTCTATATTTTCTCATTGCTGCATTTACTTATGAGGCGAATTATATTCCTGCCAATACATACATCAATTTGGTAACCTCTGGCCATCTTTAAATATATATTTTCGATCTTGAGAATCTGCATGAAATTTAGAAAGTAAACCTTTGTTTAATTTACGCAGTAGCAACCGTCAATAATTACACTTTTCGTAATGGATGATGCCAGCAGTAAGTTAATGTTTTGGAGGTTGAAGGTTCAATCGTCACTGCAGGCGATACAAACGTTTACAATTGCGAATCACCTAGGATTCCCCTGGGTCATATTTGACAGGACGAAGGAATTTTACTCGCATGGATTAAATAAATAGTTTTACTCGAAATGTCGTATAGATTCTCAATTCATCAGTTCAATAAGCTACACTTGAAAAGGGTAAGACGAGGTTACATCAGTAGAAACCTTTTAGGAATGAAACCTAAAACATAAGTCTGATTAATAAAAATAATGCAAAACATGTTTTAAATAGAAATGCTACATATTGTCCAATGTTAAAATGTTTTTATTGCTACTCTCTACCTAACTCAAAACATGGCACACTGCCACTTTGATGTAGGGGGCTACACTCAGGGGCCTAATTTACAGAGGTACTATGTAGGGAGTTGGGCAGAAAGATGTCTGTTCTCGTTGCACTTACGGAGGGGACCATCTAAGGATCTACTCTGCAGGGTTGGGATTTAACCGCTTGTCGGGTTTGTCGGGAGTATTTACGCCGAGGGTGTATAAGTGCTTGCAGTTCGTCGAAGCATTCACCATTAAAATAATTGTAGAACTGGCAGAGGGATGCAACATTTCGTCGATGGGACAGAGGTTGAAGTTTAGATGACAGTTCATGGCCTATCAGGTTTGCGACTCTCTTTTCAACCTGGTCTAGGAGTGAGAGACTAGTAGCAAATGCACCAGCCTAATTATGACAACTGTACTTCATACATGGGCGAATGGGGGCCTTATAGATGTACAGGATACTTTTAGGCGTTAGTAACTTTCTAGCACGGTAGAGAGAACCTACCTTCTTCGCAGCGGTCCTGTCAATGCTCTCAATGTAATTGTTCCAACTCATGTTTCCTGTGAAGCCGAGGAGTTAACAAAGTACTTTCAGATAATGAGTCTTTGGGCATTGCTATTGGCTGTAGAGAAGGTTTCTTGTAATTACTGAAGGAAACAAGTTTAGTCTTAGCAGCATTGAATGTGATCATCCATTTTGTCCCCATCCTACTACAGATTGGAGGTCACCCGCTAATGTTTCTACCATTTCCTTAGATATGTGTTTATTTGTTTTTATGTTGGGCTTGTTATAGAGCGTGGTGTCATCAGCATATATACCCATTTCAGAGAGAATTTTTTCAGAGAGATCATTGATGAATATTACGAATAATAATGGTCCAAGGATAGACCCCTGAGGAACTCCCGCATTTATATCATATTGTTTAGATGTTCGACCGTCGACAGCAACCGTTATTTTTCTCCTATCTAGGAAGGATTTAATTATCTTGAGTATTCGTCCAGTGATATTGTACCATCTGATTTTCCTGAGTAGATCTTCATAATGCTCATTTATATGTTATGCTGCTCTTAACAGCAGATATTAAATTCTTTAATAGTAGTTAGAGATGTAGCATTCTATATTAATTTGCTTTGTCGGCTTTGTCGAGGCATTTGACTTACGTTCACTATGAGAGATATTGCATGCAAAGAATTTTCTATCCATGATACTTCAAAGCGTATTATGCGCATAAAGATTCGTTTTTATGGCCGGGTATCCCAGTTTTTTTCATCCACTCCGGGATTAAACAGGGTTGTGTTAAATTATGACATTGATTCGCTCGCCAGCAACACACTTATCGACTTCCTGGTGTCTTCGTTTAATTAGAGCTGCGGATCTTGCAAGGTTACAGATGTTGATCAATACTACTTCGGCAGAATTTGCTGATCATACGATACCATTTAATCTTCGCTAACAAAGTTGAAGAGCGTTGTAGTATATTAACTCCTCAACTAAACTTTTAAAAGAAAGCCTTCGTTTGTAGGCAACACTGCACACCGCAACACATGGAGAGTTTATTCAGTAAATAGAAGTTTCGGAATTACTGAATATATGCAATGACGCCCGGTAGGACATTTGAAGACGTTGTTGTACGTCATCAAAACATACGTCAAAACTACTTCCGGTTCTTAGGTCGAACACGCAACTGGTTTATTGTCCATCAATATCTCGGTGGATTAGAATTTAGAGATGTTGAGTAAGCATGACCTCACAGATTCATACATATATATATATATATATATATATATATATATATATATAGTCTAACAACGTCGCAGCTCACAAAAGTGATGATAGCAAACAAACCGGAAGTCAAAGATTGGAGTGTTGTCCTCATTTTATCTCATTAATTGGACATATCTGACTTCGGGATTCGAAACCCGAGCCTCTTCATGCGAGGTGAGCATTCTGTCACATGAGCAAATGCACCACACAGAAGAAACTAACACAGATCAAGCAACCTGCAGCGAAATTCGACTATGGTTTGCTTGATCTGTTTTAGTTTAGAGACTTTTTTGCTTGTGGCGCGTTTGCTCGCGTGGCTCAGATTTCAAATCCCAGATTCGGATGTCTAACTGCTGAGCCCAAATGGGGATTAAACTCAGGTCTTGGACGCCTGTAAAAGTCTTGTTAGTTAGTATGGTCATTGTGAGCTACGACGTTGTTTTACATTGGAAATATTTATATAATCTCTCGCTTTATATATATATATATATATATTTATATATATATATATATATATATATATATATATATATATATATATATATATATATATGGGTGGATGGATATTTAGAAAGAAAGGAACGGGGCAAGCAAAAAGTTGAAGAATGTAGAGAAGAATGTGAAGGAAAAGATACAGCTGCTGACAGTTTTTTCCCTTTGCTCTCTCTCTCTCGCTCTCTCGCTCTTGCGCTCTCTCTCTCTCCCTCTTTCTTTCTCCATCTCTTTAGCTACTAAGCCGAACTTTGTAAAACTGGTTTCTGTACACGAATTGATTACACGAATAGATTGATGTTGAGTTTTATGATACCCTGCACTGACAGTGAGTAACTGTAATAATTATGACAAATGACAAAATAAAACTTTTTACTTCACCAAGAAAAGTTGTGTCGCAATTCTCATTTTCCTTTCGATTCTCTTTCGTGTTTGCTATACGTTTGGTGTATCTAAAATAAACTTACGAGTAAGTAATAATATTAGTTGCACAATCACACTAACACTTGTTCTACTAATATACCCATGTAAGTTATTAGGGTTTCCAATAATTATTTATGCTATTAAACAAAGCTATTTAATATTTTTATCAAGATTTTATATTGCTTATTATCAAGATTTTAAATTGTTTAATCCCAATACGAATAATGGTATTTATACCTTTTAAACACCTGATACCTCATACCTTATATTTCTATTCGTCATATTTGCGTATAGTCCAATAGACCAACTAGGAACCCCAAAAGAACACAACAAAGAACAAATTCTAGCATACGTCTCTACACACAACACAAACAACCCAGAACTATTCACAGAGATAACAAAAAACCTTATTTTCCTCAATCAGAACGACAAACTAAGCAACATACTTAAAACAACAAAAATAATAAAAAGCAAACGCCAACCCAAAAACTTAAAACATATCCTAACTTCCTCAAAACTCGTCCCACATACCACAAAAGGAGTTACAAAATGCAACAAACCGCGATGTGGAGTATTTGACATAATAATAGAAGGTAACACATACACATTCAAAAACCCAGCACAAACATTCAAAATAAAAAAGGATCTAGATTACACCCCCAGAAATGTAGTATATGCACTAAGATGCATAACATGCAACAAATCCTACATAGGCGCCACCAAGAATTTCAGCAATAGAGTGGCCTTACATAAGAGCAACATCAAAATTGCAAATACCAGACACCTCTATGTTTCAAAACACGTACACACATGCAGTGGAAACAGCTTCAAAATAATTCCAATCTTCCAAACAGACAATTATTTTTATTTACTTACACAGGAAAAAACTTCATCACCAGATTCACTCCTGAACTAAACAGAACCTAATACCATCACACAAAAACATGAAATGCAACGTACACTCGCATGCACACCCATACACATACAAATATACACACCCACATATAAACCAGATTCGACACATTAAAACACACACACGTGCGCGCATACAACCCCACACAGACATAACACACTATCTCTAATACAACACAGTGAACAACACCAACCCTACTTAACCTCGAAACCAACAACACTAGGAAACACCTAGAACCATAGTATAATATCTGTTCCAACACCTCGCTCAATCCTCAGTCAGTGGAGAAGAACCCAATCATGACTGAAACAACTATCATCCATTCTATCATCCCCCTCCCATACCTATACCCCCTCCAATGCCCCCTCTCTGAGGAAAATACCCTCATGGGGAGACAAAGAAATAGAAACATTAAAAAATCCCTTATTTTAAATACACCCCTCTTTCTAAACAAACACAATATAAGGAATACCCGAAAAGACTAAAACAAAAAATCACAATACTAAAATCCAAGAATCCAAAAAAAAAAAAAATATCAAAATAGAATGAAAACACCCCTACCCTTATTTCAGAAGAGCTAGTCCCCCCTCCCCACACATACACATTAGTAACGACCTCGGATCACAGCCGCCTTCCTAATGAAGCAAATAACCCCCAAATACTATAAAACAATATACACATTCCCAAACCAATAAAAGCAAACACACACACGCACACACACGCGCACACACAAACACAAACACACACACACCCTACCCCACCCTAAAGGAAAAGAAAAAACACTAGAAGAAAGAGATAGTTACTACAGCCAGGTCAACGGTCTCCCTCACAAGCGCAATAAAAGAGCAATAAAAATTGAGCATGCCAATGAATAATAAACACTTACAAGCTTCCACCCCTTGGAAAAACTTCAAATTAACTACGAAAATCGCCATTTTTACATCTCCAACACATTTGAAAATAATTTCTGACGAGGACGCATCACAGAACGTCTGAAACGCGCGTAAAAACGATTTCAATTACTTAAAAAAATTATTACAATGATTCAAACATAATTCTCAATGAAAAACCAAGACACGGAATAATAAAATAATGTTAAAAAATACACATTGTTGGTGACTACTCCCATATTTAAATATACATATTT
>NC_136500.1:9560000-9567500 GCF_053919585.1 Euprymna scolopes
CATTGTTGGCATTGCCAAAAACCTGGCCACGTGACAGAAAGGAAGACGAAAGAGAAAGGAAGAAGGAACAAGGCAGAAGAGGAGGAGTCCTGAATGGAGGAAGGGAAGGAGGACAATGCTTGGAGTAAGTTGGTCGCGAAGAGCGGGGAAAAGCAGGAGCCAGATCCACAAGCAGCGCCCAGAGGAGTGGCAACGGTCACGAAGAGAAACTTAAGGGTCAGCGTCTCGAGGTCCGAAGGCGAAAGGACCGAGGAGAGGACAAGACAAAAAGAAAAAAGAGAAAAAAAGGGAGACAAAAAAAGAACTTCCGCCAACCTAACCTCAGGAGGAAGTTTATCTAAACCCTCCCCTATTCACCACCCCTAATATCGAGAGTTCTGGCGACAGAGAAGAATGAAGTGCAAAAAGATCAGGAAGACCAGAGGAAGGCGGCCCTACGGAAGAAAAGACCAGAAAGTTCCCTTTCTAGCCCGGTGAGCGAATATGCGAGGCCGACCTGAATAAGGTGGTCAGTGACCTCAACGGGAGGTAGAGAAAATATCTGAAGAAGCTGGAGACCCTCTCCAAGGTCAATGGGAAAGAGTTCACTTATTCACAGAATTTTCCATATGCTTTCGTCCGGGTGAATAGGGGAGGAAGGGCGAAGGCCCTGTGGAGAATGCTGGAGGCCGGATAGTCAGCAATCCCAGGGTTAAATTAGTGGACGGGGAGCACCCATCTCGCGGCAAGATTGCCAACCAATGCGAAGGGAGGGTCCTAATCTATGTTCAATCCTCCTTCTATAGGGCTATTAAAATGACGTTTCTCTTAGACGTGGAGGGCCTGGCACGAGACGGACAGCTTACGCTCGATCTGATTCGGGCAGTCTCGGTCAGGTCTTCGATGTCCTCACCTCTGATGACTACATACCCATCATAGACGAATATCACTAGTTAGGGAAACATGCCCACAAGTTTAAACCTAGCTTGTTTAAATATGAGGGGCGTGGCTCTTGAGGTAGATGTAGCTGCACTGAAGGAGAACCACTTTGTTGGGGCTGGGGATTGCGATGTGCTGGTTTACAAATTTGACGTTTACTCAGCATATGTCAATCTCTGTAGTTGTGGGCTTATGTGTTAGTGAGTCGCACCCTATCTGCGACGGTTACCGTTGTCCACGCAGACGCTCATGTGAGGCTGGTCGTGGTCGATGTTGCCGTTAAAAGCGACGAGTTCCGGATTGTGTCAGCTTATGCGCCTAACATCCACAGCGAGAGGGGTTCCTTTTTTCGGCGGGTGGATGTGTTTCTCTCTTTGGGTCTGGAGCGTGTAGTTTTAATCGGGGACTGGAATTCCGTCCTGGAACCCAATATAAATAAGGTCGGGAGGGTAAGAGGGCTGGAGCGTGTGACAACAACCTGACTGACCTGATGGCCTCGTGGGATCTGATCGACAGGTTCTGTCTGGATCACCAGGGGAGAGTTATGTGGACGCGGTATGGTACTTCGACCGTCTGTACAAGTAGATACTTGAATAGAATGTTAATTAGAAAAGGCGATATAGATTTCTTATCATGTCCCACGTTGCACTGGTTAGGTTATTCGGACCACGAATACGTGTTGGCCCGTTTGAAGTTAGGTAATATGCCTAAGTTGGCTGAGTACAGGGAGATGAACGTCTCCTTGTTGGAGTCCGACGTCTTCCGATAGCGGCTGACAACACTAATTTAGCGTGAGTAAGTGGGGGTGGTTACCGGGACGCGCTGGAACTTTTCGGCAGGCTCACAAGGAATAGCAGGAGCAACGGGTTTCACTTTCCCTCCTGCCTGCGCTACAACGAGGAGGACGAAGACGAGACGAGGGAGCACAAGTTTTTTCTTTGGGAGAATGTCGGAGAGGTAACAGCTCGCATCGATCCCGAGCAGTCGGTGCCACTTGATTTGGCGTACGTTTTTGACAACGTGGACCCGCCGTTTACTGGGGAGAAACGGTTGGTGTTTCTAGCTATCCTAGCAGTATCTAGGCTAGTGACGTGGATTTCGCGTCTTATTATCGTCTATGGGGTTGGATCTGTTTCGGATCGGGATCTGGTCGTTTATTTTAAGCAGCAAATAAAGATCACATGCGATTGGAAAAGATTACATCGCATAGACTTTTATAGGAGGTGGGTGCACAACACAAGTTTGTGTATCCGACGAGGCGCTAGGTTCGAGTTCGTCTTCCCGCCCTAGTGGTAATGGTTCGATGGTGCTGGTTTCATTCGGACAATCAAAAGTTTTTTTAGATAGCTTAGTTAGATCGAGTAACCACTTAGAGTGGAAAAGAACACTATTAGGGCTTAGACTAGGGCAGTTATATGAGTCGATCCCATTCCCAGATCTTTATTTTTTTATCGGAACTAGGAGAGCTTCCAATGATCCCCGCCCCCTTCTTTGTTTTGCCCTGGTTAGTTATCCCTTTTGCGTATTCATTTACCTAAAAGACGATGCCGTCCATTCCCTGTGTCCCCAGGAAATTTAATTTATGTTTTGGAAAATATTGTCCTTTAGATCCCCCACTCCACACTAGTGAACGACCCGCTTGCTTTCAACCTTTTGGGGACAGAAGACAGTGGGCGTTCCAGTGACTTTGAGTGTAGATAGGGAGGGTCCCGTTACTAAACCGCCCCCATAAGCATTTTGTTTGGTTATTTTATTTTTCTTTCTTTTTGGGTGTTTGCTAGTTTGCCCCCCCTGGTATTCATCTCATCCCTATGAATTATGTTTTTAGAAAATCCTTATGTTTGTAAATATTTTTCTGTTTTGTTGTTTGTACATAATTTGCTTTTTTCACAGAACCGAACAATCGTCTGCCATCCTGTAAGCTGGCGGGTTCGTTTTTAAGTAGGTCCATGGTAAAAATGAGGCGTTTACAATGATAGAAAACCTAGTGTAGGTAAAACTAATAAAGTCTTTGTTTCCACTAGCAAAATAGAGTAGAAAGACCTCCGCATACTCCACTTCCCCTTACTGTCCCTGGTGTCTAAGCTTCTTCGGACCCCAAATGAGGTCTTGGCAGTAGATAATGCAAAGCCCGGAGCCGACGAGCTAAATAAACATACCATGTTTAACCGCATTCTACGAACATGTTCGTCTCATACCACTTTAGTGGCTCCTGTATTCTTTATATTTATGCACTTTACATTATTTGTGGTGTCTTTCATTTGTTACGGATCTACAACGACTGGCTGACGAGACAAATTCAAGAACTTCCTGAACACAAAAAGATGCCGGAAAGCTAAAATAAAGGCACGCGACTTATTATACATCGATAAATAACATCTTGAGATAGGTAAAAAAACAAGAAAAGGAACACAGTCATGGCATTGATTGATTACATGAAAGCATACAATAAAATCTCACAAGCATTAATAATTGAATGCCTTAGGATGTGCAATATACTTTACAAGATTTTTAATAAAATTAAGAAAGCAATAGAAACATGGAGACTGTAAATGACAGATTGCGGACAGCACCTGGCTGATAAAAATATACAGCGAAGTATCTTACAAGAAGACTCACTATCACCACTAGTTTTTATCATGAACATGATACCACTAAACTACATACCCACGAAATGTAATCCTGGATACAAATTTACATGCACAGAACAAAGAATAAACTGTCTCATGTATATGGATAACTTAAAGTTGTTTATTAAAAGCAAAAGGAAACTGGAAACCTTGATAAAAACAACAAGAATATTCAGCTAGGATATTGAAATTTAATTTGGAATGGAAAAATGTGCATTATGAAAAAGAGAAAAACTAGAGACATCAGATTGTATGTAGCTGCAAAACCAAGTGCAAACGAGAGCACTAATAAATCTAGAGAAATAAAAACTTATATTGAAAAAGAAAAGTACGAGAACACTGTTAGAAACAAGCTATACTGTGGAACTTTATTTAAAGTGATATGAACCTAGGCAGTATCGCTAATAACATATTTTGGACCGTTTATGGGACGATCTAAAGAAACATTTAGACAAATTGATCAGAGGGCATGGAAATTGATTACAATTCACAATCAGTATCGCTTAATGAGTGTAGACACTCACTAAGCGATACTGGCCGACTCTATGTGAAAAGGAGCGAATGGGGAAAGGGGACTGATAAATGAAGAAACTATGTAGAAGGAAGAAAGAAAAACTGTGAAAAGTACATAATTCAGAACATAGAAAGATAGATAACTTCAGCGAGAGACACTACCAAGAACAACAATACAGGAAACAATGAAACTAGAAACCAAAAAAGCTACACGAATGATTTATCAGAATAACAAAAGAGAAAACCACGAAAGCATGCTATGAAAGGCTATGAAAAAGGCACATGAGCAGAGAAACACGATCCCCACTGACAGTTGCACAAAACAACGTAATTAAAACAAACCACATTATACCTTAAATCGATAAAACACAAGAAAAGAGTAAATGTAAAGAGTCGAAAAAGTAAACCACATAAGTGCAAAGAGTCGAAAAGGTAAACCACATAAGTGAATGCCGCAAACCAACCCAAAATGAATATAAGGACAGACACTACTACATGGGTAAGGCACTGGACACTCTTCGGACGTCTACATCCCACATAGTGAGGAATGCTTCAAACATAAACCGGAGACAGTGCAAGAAAATGAAAATCACAGAACCGTTTTTTGACATGAAGATACAAACAGATAAACCCGTTCAGTAAAAAAAGACCGGATGTCATAATCTATATATATATAAAAGCGAAAATGTGTGTATATATGTATGTGTGTATGTATGTATGTGTGTGTGTCTGCTAAAAACTTTCGACAGACACAAGATTCACAAACTCTGTATCATATTGAAGCTCCATCCTTCGCACGAAAAATATCGAAAAATTGGCCAAAACCGTTAATTTTTTTCACCCCGAAATCGACAATTTTCGGCAAGGGGGGGTCAACCAAAACGGTCCTCTCGTGACGACGACTGGTTCTACGCATGCGCCAGATAACGTCATGACCTGATTTAGTTTAAATAGTTGAAATTTTATGTATATCACTTAAGCTCAGTTGATTAACGCGTTCGTTCGTTATCTAAACGTTTCGAATCATAGTGTGAGATGTCTTTTTTTTTCGATTTTTTAAATTTAAATATTGAACCAGTGTTATTTAAGCCATTTTCACGTAACGTTCGTTGTTCTGTTTTTTTTTTTTTTACTTCGCTTATCCACCCTCTACCACACACCCGGGTACCCACCGATTTTTTAAATTTTAATATGGAAACAGGCTTATTTAAGCCATTTATCACGTGTTCGTGCTGTTTTCATCGTTCGTTTGCCTTATGTTAGTTTTTGTGTTTTTTTTTCGATGTTTTGATTACCCCCCCGCTTAAGTTTTAACGCTGTTTTCTTTTTTACTTCGCTTATAACAAACAAACCTGGTCATTTACATCGTCGTCGTCGTAACGCTCTACGACTTCCGTGCGCGCACCTGTCAATTTGGTTCTTACTTAAATAAATTCAAGCATCTTTCACTAACTCATTCTGGCTGGCCGATTTTATTTTCAAACTTCGCCTCAACGCGTCGGGTTCGATCCTACCCCCGGTTTATTTTTTTATTAAACAGCACACACACCTCCAAACCCCAGGCAACGCCGGGTACCCCTGTTAGATGACGTCATGACCTGCTTTACTTTAGATAGTTGAAGAACTGACTAAATTTCATGTACGTCGCGTTAGCTCATTTGGTTAGCGCATTGATTCGTTATCTAAACGTTTTGGGTTCCTATCTTGATGTGAGATGTCCTTTTTTTCGATTTTTTAAATTTAAATATTGAACCAGTGTCATTTAAGCCAATTTTCACGTAACGTTCGTTTTTCTGTTCTTTTTTTTTTTTTACTTCGCTTATTCTTAACGACACCCAAAAACACCCGGGTACCCAGCGATTTTTTAAATTTTAATGTCGAAACAGGCTTATTTAAGCCATTTTTCACGTTTTATTTTTGTTTACACGTTCGTTTTTCTGTTTTCTTTTTTGTTTTTTTGGATTTTTACATTTAACATCGTTCGTTTGCCTTACCTTAGTTTTTTTCAATGTTTTGATTACCCCTCCCCACTTAAGTTTTACCGTTCGTTTTTATGTTTTCTTTTTTATTTCGCTTATAACAAACAAACCTGGTCATTGACCTCATTTGCTGAATCGCTATTGCTTACGTCATCGTCGTCGTCGTCGTAACGCTCGACGACTTCCGTGCGGGCACCTGTCCATTTGCTTCTTACTTAAATAAATTCAAACATCTTTCAGTAACTCATTCTGGCTGGCCGAACGGTTCATGTTTTTTTTTTTTCATTTTCAAACTTCGCCTCAGGGCTTCGGGTTCGATTCTCCCCCCCCCTCGGTTTCTTTTTTATTTAAGAGCACATACACCTCCAAACCCCCGCTAGTGTATTTATAAAAGTGAAAATGTGTGTGTGCGTGTGTGTGTGTGTGTGTATGTGTGTGTGTGCGCGTGTACATTTCCTCACCAGAGTACTCTGTCAATTTTTTGTCTAAAGACACGAGATTTGACATAAGGAGTATTGAGATTTGGGAAAATCTTTTTAATCAGTTTTTAGCTAGAAATCTGGCTGTCAAGGGGTAAAAGTTCAACGATTTGACCTTTGAAATCTCTACGAAACTCCTCCGTCAATTTTGGGTCTAAACACTTATGTTACTTGGACATGGATCAAACTTTTTTAATTTGATTTGAGACCAAGAAAATAAATGTTAAGGGGTTAAAATTGGGGTCAAATGTAAAAAAAAATTGCTCTCTGCGGTCTCTACCAAATTACTCAGTCAATTTCTGGTCTAACCATTTAAAATTTTACATAAAGGGTATTCAGAGATAGGGCAAGGTTTTTAATTAGTTTGGGTCGAACATTTAAGATGCCAAAGGCCCAAAGTTTACAAAAACTTTGACCTTTGTGTCTAACAAACTACTGAGTCAATTTTGGGTCTAAACGTTTGAAATGTATACATAATGGATGTTCAGACAAGCCGGTAAGCCTTTTAATCAGTTTCGGGGCGAAAATTTGGTTGCCAAAATGTCAAAGTTAAAAGAGTTGCCATTTGCAGATTCTACCAAATCCCTCTGCCAATTTTGGGTCTAAACACTTGAATTTTAGATGTAGATAACTTGGACATGAGTAAAACTTTGTATTTTGATTTGAGACCAAAATAATAAATGTTTAAATTGAGGTCAAAATTAAAAAAAAAATGACCCCTGTGGTCTCTACAAAATTACTCAAGCAATTTTTCATCTAAACATTTGAAATCTTATATAAAGTGTATTCACACGTAGGGCAAGTTATGGACAGTACATAGGGCCCGAGCAAAGCTGGGTTGAACTGCTAGTAATTAATAAAAAGGAAATAAACTGGCATATCGTAAATTGTTACTGTCCAGCCGCAGTGTGAAGGACAAAACGAAGAAAACCAAAATTAATACGTGGAACTTGCTAGAGACCTTAAAAGAATATAGAACCT